>NC_072738.1:17330358-17558458 GCF_026930045.1 Uloborus diversus
CATATTTTTTTGCGTTTTTCTTAGATACTACTTGGTGAACTTTTACGGATTTCCTTTTCTTGACTTCTAATTTTACAAATGGACAATTCACTCGTACCTAATTGTCGTGCTACCTTTGACTCAGTTTATAGTTTTTTAATCACATATAGTTTACCTTTTCTTTAACTGTCAGAAACTTTTTCTTTCGATCTTCGCAACATAAAACATCACTCTTAGGTGTCATTATATTTCAACAACTTTCATATTTAGAATTTAAAAAATAATAGAAAATGAGGAGTAAGTTATTTATATAAGTGATGTATCAGAGCAGTACGGTAAGAACGTCCGCTCTTAGTGATACTAAAGGTATGAAGGTCCATTCACGAAACTTTTTTTTTGGAAAGAGCAGAGGCGGAGATTGGGATGAAAAGGGGGGGGGGGGCAATAATTTAAAAAAAAAGACAACTAAAACCCATTAGACTTTTAGCGTCAGCAAAAAAAAAAAGAGAGAGAGAGAGAGAGGAAAGTACAAAATTTTGCTAGGGCTGGTTTTGAAAGCAGATGAGTGGTAGTTAATGCAAATCTAACAAAGCCAATATTTACACACCAGGATTCCCTTCCGAAAATTTCCGTGTTGCGGGCAAGAAATTGTCAAGAGGAAAAACTAATTAAAGTTTTTAGTGGACCTCACAAATGTCTTGGTTGAGTCAAATTAGAAAGCATATTTAAGTAAATCATTAGCATTTATTAGTACCAAAAATACAACATGTTAGCAAAAAGGCTTCTTAAAAATACATTATTCGTGTAGAATCTTATTCAGCAAAAAATATTGCAGCGAACATGAACAATAAAATCAAATAATTATACCACAGGTGCTCCAAATTCATCTTGATAATAGAAAAGTCCAGTAATCTTGAACCGTCCTTTGCTAGGTGATTCCAATCGAAGTCTTGAAACATCCACGTAAGGCCGGGCGGCGTAATTCATTCGGCAGGTGGATCAAGTTAAACACGATTCCATCATCGGCAGGATGATAAATCCCTGGACTGGTAGCCCACAACAGCAGCTTATACAGGAGGAGACATCCTTGTAGTGGAAGCAGGGAGAGAGAGAGAGATCCCCAATGGACGGATGTCCACCGCTTAAATACCACCTCGATGACGTTCCACACAATTTACATATTCATTGTTGAAAGTTCGATGAAATCCTCCAAAGAAACTCAAAAATATTATTGGCAACACTTAATTTCGTTGAAACCGTTACATTGACGAAAAAGATTCTTTTCACTGTGAATTTCAACTGAACCGTTAATCATGCACCGTGCGGTTTGTTTACATTTTTTTACTATGCATGCAGGAATGAACAAAAGTTTTGGGTCTGCATTTAACGAGTGTAGCGTCAAGATATGGAGAGTCCCCTCACATAAAAATAGGTAAGTATTATTAATACCATTTCCCCAGCACCGGAAAGTCAAGAAAAATAATAAAAAAAATTTCAAATATTTTGACAGAAATTCGTGTTATATCTAAAATTCTTTACTGGGAAAAAAATTGCGTTATCGCCATTTTGCGTAAGTCGGATCGCGTTGTAGCGGGAGTCGACTGTACATTATTTACCCCTCAGTATTGTGAGACTTCACAAACACTTGGTAATAATGTCATTGAACAAGTATGGCTTGTTTAAGTAAAACAAGTGATTTACTAATATCTAAACAATGAATACATAAACTAAAAATTACTGCTTGTGCTAAATAATGTTTTGTAAACTGATGTACTAAGTAAAACAAATAATTATGTTCTGAAAAATTGGACATTTCTGCTTTTTTTTTTTATAATTTTTAGTTTTGTTCATAAATTGGGAAATAAAATAAATAAATGAACCATAAAAATTTGGGGCAGTTGCCTCCCACACCCCTCCTCAAAAACACTGCCACTGCAAAAGAAGGTTCTCCTTATCTTGCAGCTTCAATTATCAAAGTCTGTCTTTTCATGTGGGGTACTGAACATAAAAAAAATATTAAAAGAAGAAAAGGATTGGTAAACGAGTAATAAACTTCTGAATACATAATTTTGTGCAAGAAATTTCAAAACTTCTAATCCCCCCCCCCCCCCCGAAATTTCTTCAAAAAAAAATCGTTATTTTCCCAAAGTTTCCAGTTTTTTTTCCCGACCATTCCGAATAACCAGCACACAGACTGAGAACTGCAAATGGAGGAGAAAAGTTGAAATTCTGTAGAAAACAGATTGCTGGCTCAACAGGGCAGTGTCAAATTTTACACATTTGCTAGGGGTGGGAAAGGGTGATTAGTACATTATTTATGCTACTTTGGATTAAGTGGCGTTCAACTTAGCAGCCCTCTATTGTGTTTTTAAAGAAACAGTTGATTCTAATTCTGCCTTCCTTGTAAAAAAGATCCCATTTAAAATGTAAAGTTGATGAACTTCAGGCTATGAAATTATGAAAAATAATACAATTAGAATAGAACAAATGAAAGATTTTATAACTTTACAAAAAAATCCCATTTTTGGATTAAAAAACTGGGGAGATTCAAACAAGAAATTGAGACAGCAGGAAACCCCTTTTTTGTACTGCTGCCCCCCTCCCCCGCCAAAAAAAAAAAAAGATAAATAAATAAAAATGAACAAATACTACCTTATCAGCAATTTTTGTGGTTTTAAGAGAAAAGAAAAAAGTTTAGAAACATTTTAATTGTTTTGTGACCACTGCGCTGGAGAAGGTTTTAACTGGAAATAAATATTGAAGCTAAAATTATGCAATTTAATTATATTTCACAAATAACAGTATGACAACAGTTTCTCTAAATGATTTGCTAAAAAATTTCGTGGACTTTGCGTATAAATCGAAAAGTAAACAAATTTTGCTGTAGCAGTTTTACAGTGACATTTGTTGATACTTTGTCAATAGCTCCTGTATCTGTGTGGATCCTTTAAAGCAAAAGTTTTGAATTCGATAAAATGAGCTTCTCTTTTCAATACATCAGTTCCTGCTCTTTCTACTAGTTTTGAAGAACGCCTTTACAATAAATTCATTAAGCTTTTATTTAAACCTCATACTTGATTGATTATATATCACATCAAACGAGTTTAAAAATAACTCTAAAATGTTTCAAATAACTGTATTGAAGTATGTGATGTTGTGGCATAATATTATCCATCTGTTACACTGGTCTACAAATAAATAAAGTTGTCTCTATCATGAGCAAAAAAGTCAATTTCAACCAGTTTGATGTTGAACAAGAATATGGCACCAGAATTTTTGTTTTTCTCAGCTCTTGGTTCTAAGTGTTTTTGAACTTTTTCCTTCGGTCCCTTATCAATGTAATTATTCACTCTGAGCTTTTTTTTTTTTTTAATTTGTAATCTACTCTTGAGACTTTTTTCATGACAGTCCTGCAATAGTCCGCAATCATAGATGAATTGCAGTTCCCTTGATATATTCTTTCCATTGTAGAAATATTTCGATGGAAGAGTTGCAAATTCTCATCACTCACATGTGTTGTTCAGAGAAAAGTCGAGATCCAAGTCAAGAAAGTGTACTTTTTAGCAACACATTACAGCTTAGCTGGTTGATTGCAGAAATTACCGGCATTGCATATTCTCCCCATCATAAAATTAATTCCTGTTTATCAAAGTAAACATTTAAAACATCATATTCGCTTATGTCCAGTGACGTTCCCATTAATTTTTCTGAGGGTATACTCCCAGTAATCCATTATGCACAGTATGTGTATCATATACATAATATGTCTAAAACATGTTTGGGAGTATACGTCATATATATTGTACACCCTCTAGGAACACCACAGCTTATGTCAGATTAAAATAATCTGGATGAACACATTGGATTAGCTATTTTCTTCCTGATAGTTTTTTAGTGTAGATTAGTGTTATTAATAATATCAAAATGTTCATTAAAATATATGTATACCCATTTTCAACATTTTTTTTTTTTTTTCAGGTAAACCTTGGCTAGGACCTGTACCTACTTCACCAAAGCTTTAGGTGTTTTGTTTTCCCCCTTAACATGTAAGGCAATTTCGACTGTTTTGTATTAATCATACATTTTTATTGATGATTATTTCTATGCATATTTTTTATATAAATCTATTTTACATTCAATTATGGATGGTATGTTGAAAAAGAAAATTGTTGCTAAAAATAAACTTTTTATTTATTTTCTGACTAGAAAGCTTTTAATGTTTCATATTAATACTATTCAATTCGTTTCTTTGTTTTCTTTCCTTCTTTTTTTTTTTTTTTGTCTGTAATTTTCTAAAAATCTGTAACAACTTAATGCTGACCTCTTCAAGCTATTTCAAATGTTTATGTGTCTTCATTTCCAAGAAGGGCTCAGGGCAGAAAGGTGATAAACCACAAGGAGTGACTTTTTGATCAAAAGCTTGTTTCTCCTAACTTAAATTGAAATAAACATGATAATAAAATGACCCCTCATTTTTCGACCTGGCTTGCATACTACTATGCATCTGACGCCTCATATATTTCATTAAAAAAAAAAAAAAACACTTAAAGGTATAAATAAATAAATTTTTTCTGCTTAACAAATTACAAACTTATGTGTGATTTCTTTCGCAAAAAATTTCGTCATTACTCTTCAAAATTACTACTTTTTAATGAAATATGTGAACCATCACGTGCAGTGCAAAGGATTGACTTTTACGTGGAATGGCCCTTTCTTTACATTGTCCTAAATTGCATAAATGTCAATGCATATTTAGACAATTTTCTTAACTTAAACCTGTATTAAGTAATAGTGCTTAAATTAGGATGTAAAAAGTTTCAAAGCAAAACTTTTATTTAAAAAAAAAAATACATTTATTTTATACTGAAAATGTTATATAACATTAATTACAAATTTTAAGGGAGCATTTAAAATTGCTTAAAGGAATTCTTTCCTTTTTTAATATAATGGGAATTTATTCAGTGTCCATTGACTTCTTTAGCTTAGCTAAACAAGCCAACCTTTCATCTCTCCATTTTCTACGATCGTTGAGCTGCTGAAGAGGAACCATTTCACAAAGCTCTTTGTGAATATTTTCTGCAGTTGGACCTTTCATTTGTGGGGCAGGTCCAAAGGTTTCTGATACATTAAAGATGCCCTTTGCATAACGCCTGCAATAGTCAAGCATGCCTAAAAGAAAACAAAATCCAATTGGTCACAGAATGTGCAGAAAATATAGGAATAGCACTCTAACAGTTACGTAATTAAAAAACAATTTCAGAAAAAAATGATTTATAGTGCGTTGGGAAAGAGGTGGAGCATTCAGATTTTAATTAGTTCACAATATTATCTCTAATTACTGTGATGCTTAAAAATAGGAAATGAGTTTTCAGTAATTTATGCTAGCCCGTACTAGGTGGAATAAATTTTAACATTAAAATGCATGTTCATACACAATTTTAAATTATGTTGTTGCACTGAAATCAAAATAATCTTGCTCGTTTAATTTTTTTTTTTTTTAAATGTGATTTTTAGCTTCTCTGATTATACAATTAAGCTATTACTTTTGGTAGATCTGAGTGTTAGGCTTTTATTGTGCCCCATGTTCCCTTACACATATCTTAATATTGATGTTAGTATTTTTATTTGGTTCTGCACATTTTCGTAATTTATTTCAGGAATATTGGCAAAAAAAGCATGAAAAAATAAATAAAACTTCTTGAGTAAATCAGCGTAGAAGCAAAATCCTCATATTCTATACAAGGGAATCAGAAAACAACTGAACAATGTTATAGGTAACAATAACAAGCAAGAATCATTTACAAACATATCGTCAGCACCATGCTGAACTAACGAATGTGAAAAATTGCTTATCTCTTTTTTTTCAAATTCAAAGGTTTGCCTTAGTACTCAAAAAGGGCTACCTACTGGTTATAACTACTTCAAACAATAGTTTTACGTTTAAAGTTATCTATAAAAATTAAAACATTAAAAAAAACTAAAAGTGTCAGGTGTAAAAAATTATTGTTTTGGCTCTTCTGAGAAGGGCCAATTTTCAAATTCGTTAGTTTAACATAGTTCAGACGATATGGTCGTAAATATAATGCTGATGTGTTTTGCGGACACAAAGAGAGAAACTAGTGGAAGCAAAAAAGGTCACAAATTTAGTTTGCACAAAGTTACACAACATTTTAGTTTTGAGAGAAAGGTTTAAATTTTTTACAGTTAGGCCTGTGCATTTTAATTTAACACATCATCAATAACAACACAGCAAGCAGTCAATGACGGCGCTTGTCATTGAGAGGGACAGCATGTTGTCTTTGTGTATTGCGACTGCCGACTGCAAATTTCAACAACTGCTTTAAACCTTTCTTAAAAACTTAAATGTTTAGAGAAATAGTCTTTGTGTAATAGTACAAGATCCGGCTGCAGAATTACTGCACTTATCGAGTATAAAGTCAAAATCAAATTTTTTTTATTACATTATGAAAGGGGCAATGTGCTTTGGCTAGGTTGCCTAGCAAGAAATGCCCGCAAGTATTTTTTATCAAATTAATACTGTTTGACATTGTGGGATAAAAATGACACATTTGTTATTAAAATAAACTATACTCTATTTCAAAGAAATATACGTAAAGAACTTGAAAAGTTATGATTGCCGTTGCTCAACTGGCCGCTACCTATTTTCAGCCACATGTAAACGGGTACTATTGGTGCACACAGGGACGTAACTAGAAGGGGGTAAACAGGGCTCGTGCCCCGGGCGCCAGATTTTGGAGGCGCTAAACTGACTAAATAAATGCTTAAATTTAATTTTTAAAACATGGACTAATTATTAACCCCCCCCCCCCCCCAAAAAAAAAAAAAAAAAAAAACAAGAAAGTTTGCATGGTTTAATGTGGATAAAGAGTGGGAAGGATAGACACAGAGAGAGTTGTACACACCAATACAAAACAGCAGAAATGCTCAAATGTCCTTTTTCTGCAATTAAACGTCATAAAGCTGTCAACAATCCTATCAACTTTTACAATGACGAGAATTTGTCTTCCCCACCCCAAGGGCCTAAGGGAAAATCGTTACACTGTTCCCTTGGCCGTAGCCCATGGCTTCAGAATTGGAGTCACTATCTTTATCCAACAGAACCATTCTCTAAAGAGTATCTTCTCAAGCTCGCACCACGACCTTTTTTTCTGCTTTTTACTCCGTTCTCAGAATATTTTTTGCTCATCTTGTATATTTTTAAATCAATTTTAAGATATGTCGAAATAACTATCTGAAGCTGTATTCAGAAAAAGAGCGAAAGACCATGAAAAAGAGGCCCCCAACAATCTTCATCTTATTTATCATCGTGGTTAAATGCTAAAGACGTTAGGAGAGTAGGTAAGGCATTGTTTATATAATTTGAATGGTGTAATACAAATTTGTTGAATTTTATAATTTTTCTCATTCTTGGAAAAATATCTCGCACTATAATGATGGAGATTCAATTTAAAGTTCGGGAGGCTGCCAATTTTTCTTTAGAAAATACTAGGACTTTGAGGATAAATTGAACTAAAACGATAAATTTTCGATTTAGTTTCAATATATTTTTTCCACCCACACAATATTTAAAATATGCTTAAATCATCAACGTCAGTCTATGTGTCAGAATTCTGCTATTTTTTACGGCTCTAAACTTGAATTTTTCTTTGGTACTTTTGATGCATATTTATAATTACAGTAGAACCTCGTTTATCTTGCTCCTGTTTATTCAGATCTCCGGCTTATCCAGATCAAATTTTTAAAGTTAAAAAATATATTCACTTAAATGATATAATTCTAATTCATGATAGCCGGAACGAAACTCAATGTACCAAATATTTGCTCTTTATTTTAATTAAGTGCACAACTCCTGCATAGGACGTGCAATAAATTATAGTCATCTAATAAACAACATGGCATATTTGGAGTGTCATTCCTACACCACAGCAGCTTAACTATAAATGATTGAGTGTTTGCGAGTAACAACTCTATGTAATTTTGTTACAGCGTTTTTTTGCTGTCATAAAAGTAAGTGCTTATTTACGAATGTGTTTTACAAATTACCCGAATTTTCGTTATCCGGATTGACTTTGGTCCCCGTTGGTTCGGAAAAATGAAGTTGTACTGTAAATAAAAATAAACTGAAGGGAAACGCACTGAAAACATATAATATTTAACATTTTTAAGATTTTTTTTTTTATTTAAAAGTTAACAGAAAGAGTTTTGATCTCAAGCACATTAGGTTTCTGTTTTTCTATTAACTGTTTCTCAGATGTATACTATATACCAAAGTTGGGGGACGTGTGTCCTTTGTAAAATTAGCTCTTGTAATAATTAATATTTAACTGTACAGATTATGAAAATTTAAAATGTGTTGCACATAAAATTATTAAAATAGAGTTTAAATAAGATAATCTGGCCTTTTGAACAAGGATAAAATACATAAAATACATCAATTAATTTCAAGTAAGAAACAAAAACAAACAACCTATTAAATTTTTTATCGGATTTAAAATTATTTCACGCATTATTCGCAATTCCAATAAACTATAGGGGGCGCTGCAGCCACTGTCTAATGGCGGATGAAAAAGGTAAAACAAACAAGTGCCGTTACTTATAACTTGCTTCGACGCTTTGTGAATGACAGTAATTTTTCATCGTGTTTGTGGGAAGCTTTCTTTTCGATTGTTCTGAAATTACATTACACCACAAACTGTCTGAAGCCTGTTATTTACTCCAAAGAAAACACGTGAAATGGAATGTTTTACCTTTTTCGGTAGCATTATTAATCACTGCAAGGTAGCATATTCGAGCTCTGGAGTTGCGAATTGCGATATGTTGCTCTTTTGTAGTTGAATATTGTTATTTTTCTTACGAATTTCTTCATAGTAGTATATTAAAATACTGAAAAATAAATAATTGAAAATCTTTGTTTCATTAAAGTTATAATTTTTAATTTATTTTTTAAAGCAATATTGCAACAAGTTCTGAATGTGTTCTCTTGTGAAAATACAAAAATATTTTTCCTTGAATGACTTCATATGTAAAATAATAAATAAAATACTAAATGATTTTTACCCCCTATCGTTAAAAGTATCATTTAAAAAAAAAGCAATACAGTGATAAAGCTATATAAAAACTTATCATTACGTAAAAGTCGCATTTATAAGGCTTATGGCATTATAGGCAGCGGACTCCTTTATCACTGCCTAATTCAAATATGGCTTCCAGTATTGAAACGGTTCAAAAATGATACCAAATGGAATGTTATTTATGCATTGAAATTTGATAGTTAGAATTAAATTTAAGATTTATTTAGGATCTTAATTTTAGGTTTAAGTTCTTGTTTATTGTATACTAGTGGTACCCGCACAGCTTTGCCCGTAATAGAAAAATTAAAAGGTCTTTTGGTTCGCCTGTATATTTACAAATAATGTATGGTGAATTTTCTCGCCAATTGGCTTGTACCCATGTTACGGTTCCACGTTATGATAATTTCGTATCTCGCCAATTGGCTTGTGCTCACGTTACGGTTCCACGTTATGATAATTTCGTAATTTACTCGTCCATCTTTTGATAATTTTGTTCTTAAAATTGGAATAGAAAAAGAACCACATCGAATTTTTGAAAAATCGCTTCAAGGTGCACACCCCTATGCTACAAACTAACTTTGCGCCAAATTTCATGAAAATCGACCGAACGGTCTAGGCGCTATGCGCGTCACAGAGATCCTGACAGATAGAGAGACTTTCAGCTTTATTATTGGTAAAGATAAAGATAGTTTACCATGTGGCGCGTTTAGCCCAATATGATATTCTGTCGTGCATATACTGGAGCTTAAACACCCTCTTTTTAGTTTGTAGTTTAATTATTTGGTCTTTTGACTATACTTATTGAATCCTCCACGGCTGATGAGCTCATGATTCAGGCTTTCAACTTTTTCTATTAATTGCTGCTTGTATTTTTCTTTTTCTCATCATTATTATTCTTAAAAATTGTTTAAAACTTGTTATATGGCTTGTATATTTTATATATTTTCTTTGGTTTTTTTGTATGGGGGGGGGGGCGCCGAAATGAGGTCTTGCCCCTGTTCGAAAATGATCTAGTTATGTCCCTGGGTGCACATTTATGCACTCATAAAGTATAGTCATCATTTATGTATCAAATTAAAGCTAATTTTTTTCTGAACATGATAAACTATGGTTACCTATGCAAAAACGTCCGCAAGTGGGGGTTGTCAGCTGTTAAAAATTGCTTAGAATAAAAGAGTTAGCGCTTTGCAATATTCGTTTGACAGGGATGGCGATAGCCAGCGGCACGAGGTTTTAAAGTCACTGAGAAATGCGTCAATTTCTAGTGTTCTCATCATTGTGTGTGTGGAGAAAAGACTTTCATTACTGAAGCAAAGATCCCAAGTCACCTGATACATTTTAAAGCATTTCATTGGAAGAAATCAGGTTTCTTTCGCTAGTTTCAAGCAAAACATGTTAACCATTCATCTGTTAAGTCAGGTGATTGGGGGTCTTTGCCTTAGCTTTTGCTTTATACAAATGATTGGATTTGCTCCCTCCATTTACTAATTCTTGCTCTAAGGTTCTTACCTCTATTCTGCTGTTGTGATGTTTTGGAATTCGCAAGACACGACGTAAAAAAAAAAGTTTCCTGTGTAATAAAAAGAACGGCGTGCTTAACTTGATACGATGCGTGATGACTATACTTTATGAGAACATAAATATGCACCAATAGTATCCAATTTACATGTGGCTGCGAAAAGGTAGCAGCCAGTTGCACAACGGCAACCATAACTTTTCAAGTTCTTTAGGTATATTTCTTTAAAGTAGAGTATAGTTTATTTTAATAACAAATGCGTCATTTTTACCCCAAAATGTCAAACAATATTAATTTGATAAAATACACTTGCGAGCACTTCTTGCTAGGCAACCTAGCCAAAACACATTGCCCCTTTCATAATGTAATAAAAAAAATTTGATTTTGACTTTAAACTCGATGAGTGCAGTAATTCTGCAGCCGGATCTTAGACTAAATAATTTATCATTATGTGTTAGCTGTTATGCATTTTTCAGTCTCTGGCTTTGTGTGCATGCAGCTTGTTAGCATTGCATTTGCAAACGTGTTCTAATGTGAGTCTTTTTTTATCCTTCTTACCCCCTTCAAAATGAAGTAACATTTTTCGGTCACCCTTGTGTAAATGCTATTGTGATTGTTTTCAGTACTATACCAACTTATCTCAGTTCAAATGTCGTAACTGAGCAATTATTTTGTTCAGTTATAACATTTGAACCCTATTGAATATTATTATTGGATTTATATAATTGTCATACTGGATTTATCATTATATATTGCACTTATTGGATTTATATAACATCAAAACCTTATTGGTTTAGATAAAAATTTTAAATTTTAATTTAGACTGCATTTTAGCTGACAAGCCACAGTAAAAAAGCAGTTGATAAAACTTCAAAAGCAATAGTACCTTTTGTTTTGCAATTGCATAAATTAATCCCAAATATTATAGGAATTTGACAAAAACTTATTTTATATTTATTTCCCACAGTACTGCTTTCACATTTGCACTGAATAGGAAATTTATCATATAACAAACTTGCTCTTTTTATGCAAACATAATAATGGTTGTTAAATAAGAAGTTAAATTCCAGTTACACAGAGGTGAATTTCTATGCAATATTATTAACATTGTCATAAACAAGAAATTCCCGATGAAATAAAGTGATAAGACTGGTGTTAAAATTTAATAATTAAAAGTTTAGATAAGTTATCAAATATAAACTAGTTTATATACAAAAAAAAAAAACTTGCCATGCAAAATAAGTTTTGGGGAAAAGAACAAAAGAAAAGTGCAGTGAAACTTCACAGGAGCAGCTACCCACTTTAGAGAAAAATTAGTCAAGTGGCCTCTCAAAAAATGTTAAAATTGGGTTGTATGAACCAGGGTTGCCAGATTAAAGAACAGTAAATACACAACAGACTTCTAAGAGTGAAAGGGGGGGGGGAAGTGATATTTTTGTGGTTGAGGGCAATTACTGGTTATGGTGTACTTTTAAGGGGTGATAAACAATCATGTTTCAATAGCCTTCGAAAGATTCCTCTCAGTATGTTTATTTGTGAGAACACTTTTGGAGGAACTCTAACTCAAAGAATGAATCAAGCAATCAAACGAAGTTCAGTATACATATTGACGTTGATAGGAACAGGTGTTAATTAGTTTAGTCACATAATATAGTCATTATAAATATTGTTATTAGCTAGAATACAGGACCTAAGCCGTCCCGTATGGAAGTTCCACGGGACGCGAGACAGTTTTTCAAAATACGGGACTCCCTTGAAATCCGGGACGTCTGGCAACCCTGGTATGAACGGCTTAGAGAAAACTTTACTATTAAATACTGTTTAAGGTTTTCACGGCCGACGTCAATATGGGGAGATAACATTTCCGGGCTTATTGGCCGTAGTCTAATTGGAGTAGAAATTCCAGACGTTTTGGCTTGTTTTGCTGCAGCCATCATCAGTGGTTTGAGTTTTGGTGAGACTGATTCCTGGCTTCGGTGGCTCTGGTATTTAAGCAAACTGCTGCTGGGCTGCTGGTCCTGATTGGGAGTCGTTCTCAAGTCGCTGGTGGAATAAGGTTCCTGATTGAATGAGATTCTAGCCGCTACCGGTTTCTGATTGGATGGGACCACAGTATGTTTTAGACTGTTGTGGCGAGTGGATCTAAGGGCAGGGTGCCATGTTTTTGGTTAATTGAAATTCTCCTCTTTTCTGTTGAAATTAAAGGGATGTTTGAAAATTTCTATAGCTTTGCGATGAAGACGGGCAAAGTAATGAGATGTAGCCAAGATTTCTGTGTCTTTGAATTTGATGTTGTGGACTTCTTGTTGGCTGTGTTCGGCTACGGCTGACTTATCATAGTTTCCTAAACGGCAATGACGAACATGCTCAGAAAGGTGTGTCTTGATGCTGTGCTTCGTAGTTCCGACATAAACTGATCCACAGGAGCACAGAATTTTGTAAACTCCAGATGTGAAGAAACGGTCACGGGGGTCCTTCACCGGGCGATAACAATTTCTAAGTTGAGTGGTGGGCTTGAAAATGGTCTTGATGTTGTGTTTTTCAAGGAGTTTTCCAATTCGGTCAGTAACTCTGTGTAGGTAGGGTAAGAACACTTTCCCGAATGGTTCAGATGGGGTAGACTTCTGTTCATTATTTTGGGACTCCCTGGGATGAAGGGCTCTTCTAATTTCTCCTCTAGTGAATCCATTGGCTTGAAATGCTAGCTCAAGGTGTTTCAGTTCCTCCTTCAAATGTGTCGTTTCGCAGATTCTTTCTGCTCGGTGACAGCCATTTTTTTCTCGGGTGGTGGTTTGAGTTCTTATGAAGGTAACGGTCTGTGTGTGTGGGCTTGCGGTACACTTGGTGGCCGAGCGTCCCGTCTTCCTTTTTCGTCACAAGAATGTCGAGGAAAGGCAGCTGATTATTGCTCTCCTTCTCCATGGTGAACTGAATTCTGGGATGAACACTATTCAGATGTTGAAGAAACAACTGCAGGTCTTCTTCTCCATGGCTCCACACCGCAAAAGTGTCATCAACGTATCGGAACCAAACCTCGGGCTTCTTTGTGGCAGAGGCAAGGGCTTTCTGTTCGAAGAACTCCATGTAGAAATTAGCGATGACAGGGCTTAAGGGGCTGCCCATGGCAACTCCATCCCGTTGTTCGTCTTCGTCTTGGAGCTTAGAAATCTTGGCTACAGCATCTCATTACTTTGCCCCTCTTCATCGCGAAGCTATAGAAATTTTCAAACACCCCTTTAATTTCAACAGAAAAGAGGAGAATTTCAATTTACCAAAAACATGCACCCTGCCCTTAGATCCGCTCGCCACAACAGTCTAAAACATACTGTGGTCCCATCCAATCAGAAACCGGTAGCCACCACGGCTTGTGAATCCCATCCAATCAGGTACCAGGATCACCCAGCAGCTTGAATCTCATCCAATCAGGAACCTTATTCCACCAGCGGCTTGAGAAGGCCTCCCAAGCAGGACCAGCAGCCCAGCAGCAGTTTGCTTAAATATCGGAGCCACCGAAGCCAGAAAATATCTTATGCCGCAATATAACGAGTTTCTTGAAAGAGACTGAAGGAAAGATCCACAGGATGTTTCTTCAACCTAGAGCATCAGACTCCGACACCTGCAGAGACCTGGATTCATCTTTACAGAGCCCATTCAAAAAAGTCAAAAGATCCTCTCCTCATATGACGAGTCGCAGCAAAAAGGATGATCTGGCAATTCCTCTTAGCAATAAGTTCGAGCCTCTCGCCAGCAAGGTCGACGAGCCACCCCAGAGACTGACGATGACCAATCCTAGTACTACTGAAGCACCTGCCAAGCCTTGTAAAGCAAAACCAAGACCCCCACCCATTACGATCACCGACGTCATAGAGCCTGTTAAGCTACTGGATATTCTCGCCAAGATGTGTTCGGAACCCATCCAGGGAAAGATCAATGGAAAAGACTTGCAGATATTCCCCTCGCTCGTCGAGGATATGGAGTTGATTGAAAGTTACCTGCACGACCATAACATGCAGTTTCGTAGCCATCTCCTAGCCAGCAAGAGGCCCCTCAAGGTGGTGATAAGAGGTCTTCCCCTTTCTTACCCAACCAAAGAGATCCAAGACGACCTTACAGGACTTGCCTTTGAAGTCACACAGGTTATTCAGATGCAAGCCGGCCCAGAAAAAAGACCCCTGCCCCTATCCATCGCCATCCTCAACAAGACGGACAATGCAGATGACGTGCTCGGTGTCAGCCACCTAGGATATCTCCTCATCTCTGTGGAACGTCTCCGTCCGAAGCAGATCCCCGTCAAATGCTACAGATGTCAACGCTTCGGCCACACTGCCGTCAAGTGCTTCAGAACTCCCCGCTGCCTCAAGTGTGCACAAGAACATATGTCCTACGATTGCAACAAGGACAAAGCCACCCCAGCCTGCTGCGACCTTTGCGGAGGTGACCATCCAGCAAACGTCCCCGTCTGCCCCGAGAGACCGGAGGCCCAAGACCCCGCGGACTTTCCCCGCCCAGAAGGACAATGCATGGACCCATCGGACCCACACGACTGCCCCCACGGACTTTCTGCCAAGACCGGTTCTCTCCAGCAACACACATCACCGGGACAAGACATGGGTCAACTCATGTCGCTCATCTCACAAGTTCTCACTCAGCTCCATAGACTAATAATAAGAGTAGACCGAGCTATGGCAACCCTTTTGCTGCTCATAAACCAAACCATGTGACTGGTGGATATCCTAGCAACAGCGGGCGTTGATCGTAGCAGACGATCAACGCCAGCGGGAAATAAAATAAATAGAATTGATGGAACACGGAAGAATGATCTTTTATGGAGTCCGATTTGTAAATTTGTTATTCTAAGTTGTAAATATTTTGTTAATATAGTGAGTTTTTCGTTTAGATAGTATTGTGCATTTTCTTTAGTCAATTTCAATAACTCTCTAAGCAATAAAAGATGCAAGCGACCAAGAAGAATCAGCAAACGGTAAGACTTTTACCTACAGTTTCAATTTAAGATACCGATTAGTACATTTTTGCGTTAACGCAAAACGTTTACGCCATTTCGTTCACGCCAACGCTGACAGCTCCAAATGAAATAAAAGTTACCGAAAACTGATCAAAAACTATTACTAATGTCAAAATAATGCATAATTAAAAGAAAAACAGTTCAATCTCTGCACCTGGAAGTTTTTTTTAATGAAAACACATTGTCGTAAAATACATGTCGAGTGCCAAACTGTAGATAATGCTGCCATCTAGCAACCATGCTGCCAAAGTCTTCGCCAAGCCCTTCCACTAGTCACATGATACATCTATGAACCAATTTTCTTCATCAGCAAGAATGAGAAAGCTCGGTCTACTCTTATTATTAGTCTATGCTCAGCTCCAGGTCCAGCAGAAGCAAATCGACGCCCTCATAAGCAGTCTCGCAGCCCCAGCGAGGCCATAAGCTTACTTCCTCCCCCCTTCTTTCTTCCCTTTGGTGTGCTTCGGCAAGTTTTTTCTACTCCCATCACCCCAATAGACTCGAGGTAAATAGGCTCTGCCTAGGTCTTGTGAAAATGCAATGAAGCGATGAAGCGAAGAAGGAATCAGTCTCACCAAAACTCAAACGACTGATGATGGCTGCCGCAAAGCATGCCGAAACGTCTGTAATTTCTACTCCAATTAGACCACGGCCAATAAGCCCGGAAATGTTATCTCCCCAACTTTACTATTGTTAGAAAAAAATACTTAAAGCAATTGTTTGTGCTTTTATTTACTGAATTTTACTTATAGGAGCGGCAACTTGAATTTAGGAAGAAAAATACTTTTAAAGTATGATAAAATTTATTATTCTCTCTTTCCACAACTTTTTTGATAATACCGTTTATTATTTACTTCTGAAAAAATGATAATTTATGGAATTTTGGATCATTTCATTGGAATTGAACCTCATCAAGTTTATTTATACGAAAAATTGCTGGGATGTGGGCTCTCACCATAGGTTTTGTCTGCTGAACATGTCATTACACACCAATTGAACTTGACTCTGTATCAGTGGCCTAAAATGTTCGAAACCCTTTATTCAAAGAAACACTTCATCGGTTAATATGCAAAGAGGAAACAAAGCAAGAAAATTTTCAAATAAAGGATAAATCTGGTCATTACGAGATATGTCTGGTCTCTCCTGCGGACTTTTAACACTGAGTCGAGAGGGGTGGGGATCAGTGTCTTGGAAAATCGGTTGACAACATAAGTAGTTGTTCGTAGAAGCTTCCCTGTCGTTTGTTTCAAATTTACCAGCAGCAAGTTAGTGCACTTAATTTACAAGCATAAATGTAGACACCATTTTTGACATTAAACAAAATATAAGAACATACCTTCATTTATCTGAGGTGCTTTCGACACCCCCCTTCCATTCAGAAATGAAGAGAAAAAAATATCTCATTTATTTTACTACATTGGAAACGCATTAAAGAAAAAGTTAAGTTATAGTGACACCATTAAAACCATGCAATGGCATTTTTTAAACAGACATTGAACACTTTTAAAAAAAAGTGGGAGAAAAACAGAGGAATTTTTCTGAAAGCAAAAGTGAAGGGTAACAACTTGTCCCATTGGTTGATCTGGTGCCCCATAAATATGTTTCTGTTTTATCATCCAACTGATGTGTACAGAAAGCTAAAAAAAAAAAAAAGCTCAACCATCAGGCTTAATGCAGTTTTGCTTCTTTCCTCTTATGTTCCCGTTATAAGTCCAGTTTTTAAAATGTAGTACATCAAAAACTGACATCTTCAAATCTATTTCTCAGTTCTTTTTTTTCATAACTATGTAATTAAAAAGAAAAAATATCTTTCTTGCTAAAAAGACATACATCCAAAACCTTAGCCATGGTAAAAAAAATTTAATTTTCTGAGTTTTAAATTTAGCATGTACCCAAGATATAATTTAAAACCCATTTAATATTTGTAATTTCTTTAATAATAATTCAGCTACATTCAAGTATAACATATTATTCAAATATGTTTCATATTGTCACCTCAAAGCAACAGCAGGATATTTTACTGTTGCTCTGATGCAACAATATCACATAGTAATTCATATGATAATAATGCATTTATAGTATTCAGTAGTAGTTAATTTAGCCCTACTTATTCACATTTTTCAAAACTTAATTCCTGCCCAAAAGACAAAGATGCTTTACTTTGCTCCCTCAACATTAAATAATTTTCACAGAAACAACAGTCAGGTTAACCTCAACCCACAATTTCATGACAAAAACGATTTTTTTTTTTTTTGGTATGTGAGCTTGATAGCAAATGTATCACAATATAATAAAAAAACATTTTAAAAAGGGACTTACCATCAGCATTAAGATGGCATGTTTCAAACACTCCCAGAAATGCATATCTCATACCAAGACCCTCAGACATCACGGCGTCGACATCTTCCACTGACATCACACCATCCTGCACAAGTCGCCAGCACTCATTGATGATGGCATATTGCATCCTGTTGATGGCAAATCCATAAATTTCCTTTTTACATACTACAGGTTTCTGACCAATCTCTTTCATTAAAGCGGTAGTTTTAGAGACAACTTCTGGTTTTGTCCATGGAGAAGGTACCATTTCTACTATTGGTACATAGTATGGGGGGTTAGCCTGTCAGGAAAGTTTCGAAAAGCAGAATTAGCAACAGAAGTTAAGAGCTGTAGCTTTAAACATTGCAGCGAAATTTTAAAAGTAATAAATTAACACTTAACATTTGAGTAATTTTGTGTGAACCATATTATTCCCTCAGGTTGAGAAATTATGGCCCCTTTTGGATAATTTAAAAGTATTAAAATATAATAATATACAGTCAACTCCAGATTATCCGCAGAATAGGGTGCCAACGTAACTGCGGATAAGCGAAAACCCCGAATAATCCAAATAAAATAGCTAAAAAGGACAAATTCACACATACATTTAAATTATAGCGGAAAGCTATAACATTGAATGTAAAAAATTAACGCAAAAGCTAAAAACAATAACAAAATCAAAAGTTCAAAAACCATTTAATGACTATAATATTAGTACCATTTAAAAAAGTGAAAAGACTGTGGATAATTGGACAGCCGGTAGTCGGGAGTTGACTGTATAATATTTTTTAATCTGAAAGAATTACTTTTTCTTCTTTTTATATACATGGATAACTGCATAGTCCATGTATATAACTTTTTACCATGTTAAGACTTTTTCTATGACAAAATAATTTATCAAGTTTTGACATAGAAAAAAGTTTTTTCAAAAATATTACAATATAGAACCACAGTACATACTTAGTTCAATTTGTTACTTATTAATTTCATCACATTCCAAGTAATTTAATGTAAAAAAAAAGAAACGCTCCAGTGTTAAATTGTGTTGCTTTTCAATTTCTCTTTAATTTTATGACACATTACATTAGCTTTACTCTACAAATTCATTTGAATATGACAGTAAAAACTTAAAAAAAAAAATCAAAGTTTCAAATAGTAATATAAATATAGAAAGTCAATTTATTACAAATTAACTTCAACTGCTATTTTTTAAAATAAAGTATGCCGCAAAAAAAGAAAAACACTAGGATATTAAATTTTGCAGTACTTTAAAGTACTGTACCATATTATATATTATTTAAAAACGACCTAATTAAAATTAATCATTGTAGTCGAAACTTAACAGTTCTTTGCTCTTAAAGAAAAATAAATAAAAATGTCTGGTAATGTTTGAATTTCATTCCTCAATTTCAATGGTAATACAATTTGTCAGTTACCAAAGAGATTAATGCAGCAAGAAATCACTTGAAAAAGTTGTAATTTGAAATGATATTTCAAACAACTTGCGGTTTTGTACTTAAAGTAAATGCAAGATTATTTATTTTTGACATAACATGTTGCTAAGATTATCAGTTATCAAATCATATGTCAGGGAAAAAAATAATTATACATTTATGCAGAATTTTAGATATAAGCATAAACCTAATTAGCCATTATTTACATAATTAATTTGTTTTGCTTTTGGAATGATTTATTTTATATTAATAATTATGCTTTAGATAAATTGATGACGTTAAATGGAAATGCATTTACATTTTCAAAAATGGATTAATATTTTTTATTTTTAACTGGCCTAAAATTTAAATAATGCAGAAACTACTGAAATAATGTCAGATACACGAAAAATAATAATAAAATACTTACAGGGTGTGCAACGACAACTTGTGAGCGATGTTTCAGCTTTTCAGAAAAAGTGGATGGAACGATGCAACTTGTTGAGCTGCATAAAACTACAGAATCATCAGCCAATTCATCCAATTCCAGAAAAACTTTCTTTTTGATATCTACGTTCTCTGGAACAGACTCCTAAATGAGAATTAAATTCGGTTAGAGTTATCATGATTTAAAAAGAGAAAAAAAATAATGCTTGATATAAAAGTTTTTGGTAATGCACAAAAATTAGTGAATCTACTCCGTCCGCTCCCTGTTTTTTTTAAAGAAAAAATGGAAAAATAGTAACTTTGGTTATAGCGTCAAGTCATTTTGGTCTCTCCATTCGCTTATGAATAATACTGAAGACAATGGTGACCAACATTTTTCTACCCAAGAACCGCACCTCATATTTCAAAAAATTTCAGAATAGTTTTTAAATTTTCAAATAATATGGGAAAATATGGAAAAGGAAAGAAAATTTATAACTAACAATTGTTGCTGTCATTACTTGAGGGTTTTTTTTTTATTATTTAATGCATCTTTTTTTCAGAAGCCAATTTCTGTATATTTGGCTCCAAATTCGTAATGTTGTCAGTAATGGTACGTTTGGATTTGTATCATTAAACAAAACAACAGGTCACATGGATCAGCTTCAGCGGCCGATTGTGGCCCGTGGGCTGTTAATGTTATCGTATTATCCACAGCGGTGTCCTGAAATCGGCATGAAGGGAAAAAAAGCATTGTATAATACGATGTGAAAAATCAAGTTTGATTGAACAATCCAAAATGTTTTTTTAATGAGACCTTACGATGGTTAAATAATAATTTCAGCAATTATATTAGAAATGTAACAAAGTAATATATTTTAAGGTATTATCAAAATTAATATAAAAAATAATGATTTCTTCTTCAAATCGAGATTATAGTCCGCTAATTACACCAAGGCAAAAGAGCAAACGGATCTAGTTTTGTGCAATTGAAGGCTTCCTCCTTCACTGTAGGATTGTTTATTTTGCATGGCCTGAATCGCCTAAGAGGAACTCTTCAAGCTATGTAAAATAAACAACCTACAGGCAGCGAAACGTATTCTATTGGTGGATTCTGCTGTAAATATTGAGGTTCAATTCGTTGGTGTTGAGAAAAGAAAAAACACAGATAATCCGCGGCAGCTTTTAATCCGCACCTCATTAATTTGACTTTTGTAACAGATAATCCGCGGATTATATGCTGGAAAATGTGGTATTTAGCTATTGTGGAAAACAGATTCTTGGGCCCTTGGAAGATGCTATGATATAGTTCCACCGTATTTACTTAAGATTTGCCAACTGCAAATGTTACCGCATGCCCTAGGAAAGTCATCTTATAATTCAAAATTTTTCAAGTGACAAATTGTCTCTCACCTGAACATGGAAAGCACCTTTCACACAGTCAGCAAGATTTGAAGTGACAGTTATAAGTTGAAGTTGCTGAGAAGCAGATAAAGAGCCACGAAGCAAGCCAGACCCTTCCAATTTTTTCAACTGTTCTTCAATGTTTCGGATTACTGCTTCAGAAACTTTGGGGTCATTGTCATAGATTGAGACTTTGTAGCCAGCACTGGCAAACAGCATAGCCCAGCTTTTTCCAACCAAGCCACTGGGGACACAATGCATAAAATTCAAATAATCATGAATAAAATGGAATAAATGAAGCTAATAAAGCAAAAATATTTTTAATGAGACCTTACGATTTTAAGTAATAACCAGATTATAAGTTCTAGGCACTTTTAGTATGATTTAGTAAAAGTAGTAGACCAGAGTTTGTACTAACTAGTATTTTATCTGTAAGCTACAAAAAACTAGTAAAACATAAAATTTTCAGCAGTTTTTTTTGTTTTTTTTTTTTTGCCCCTATTCTGTTCCTATTTTTTATAGTGTTTTAAAAGATCTGTTGAGGTTATTTAAGAAGTTTTTCATCATTTAAAAAAATAATTATTAAGACTTCTTCTTAAGCTAATAGGGATGTTTAAAGGGAGCACTAATGCTATTTGAGAACTTTCTCTTATTATTTCAGTTTTTTTTTTAATTTTTTTTTTTTTATTTATTTTTTATTTATTTATTTATTTTTTTTTTTTGAGCAATCACGATTCGCAACGCCAACGAACTATAGGGGGCACTGCAGTCTAATGGCGGACGAAAAAACTAAAACAAACGCATGTGGTAACGAAGAAAATGCTAATAAACCTAGTAAATTTTGTTCGTATGCTTGATATTTTCGCTTTATTCTTTTTAAATTAATTTTCAAAGTCTTGTTGATATTCTGGCCCACGTAGAAAGAAATGAGAATTCAAGAAGCATTACTAAACGTTAGAAATTAATGCAAATTACGCAGTTCGTAGTTCTAAGCAGCCATTTCCACGATGTTGAATTCGATATTTATCAATTCTTGATAAAACTAAATAATAATTGTAGCCTGACAAGAATAACAATTAATGCTAGAAACTTTAATTATATGACATTACGAATTATTGTCAAAAGAAGATGATACTTCTTTGCCTTGCTTGGCTAGCGCTAATTGTTTTGCATTTGTAGCTGAGTTATTTTTCTCAAATTGCCGAATCGGTTCATTTTAATTTTTTCTGTTTGGTATGTTTCTAATTTCTGAGTTTTGATTTAATTATGTCATGCTATACAAATCATCAACAAAATTCTCACGGATATATGGTGGTAGTTTTCTTTTCAATTGATCTACCATTATTTCTTTTTACTTATCGAATTCTGTAATCTTTCTACCATTTTATTCCACTCATGATAAAAAATGAAAATGGTTTAACTAACATGGGCGGAATCTCGCCAAGGATACTTAGCTCGCACAATACTAAAACTATAACCCTAAACAAATTTGGCGAAACCTTTCAGCTGAGAATAAAAGCAACAAAATAAATTCTTTCTCTATTAAACATTTTTCATTTCGTTCTACGATAATATATTCAAGAAAAAATTTTGCATACTGTCTATTCCAACTAATGCTGCTTTAAAATATGGTTTGTTAAATTAATTTAAGATTAAAAAAAAAAAAAACATATTCTTACAAATTCACACAAAACAATAAAATTTGTTACCTGGTATAACGTTATCCAAGTTTGTTAATCCAGAGTTTTCTGGTGTTAACGCGCTTTCACAATTTCTCAATCAAATCACTTTTTAGAGGGAAATAATGAAAACTAACATTATTTTGAGGAGCTCGAACATTTCTGTTGCTGAAAGCAATCCAAGACACATCGAATGCGTTAATAAATACTCAGAACAAACTGCCTATGTTTAAGTCAACAGACATACGTGGAACGCAATGTGGCAATGTTTTAGTTTTTTCGGCAGTTTTGTAAATCACCGCAAGGTAGCGTATTCGAGCGCTGGAGTTGCGAATTGCTTATTGCTTTCATTTGACTGTTTTGAGGTCCTATGATTTTATTTTCCCGCCAGCACCCTCCGCACCATCACTGTCGACCGGTCGCCTCACGATGCTGCTCCTCTAGCGAAAGCCGCCTCCAGGTTGCGTCCATATCCTACACACACGCGCATACATACACAACGACACACACACACACATACATACGCCTACACACACATACACAAACACATACACACACAACTATCCACACACTCATGCCTGCACACAGACACAAACACATATGCCTACACGCACATACACATTCCCTCCCCTCACACACAAACACATATGCCTACACGCACATACACATTCCACCCCCTCCACACACAAACACTCATACACACAACTACCCACACACACACCCGTGATTGCGAAAAACATAATTTGAATTCAAAAGGTCAAAATTCAAATTAATCTTTTTTTTTATGTTTGAAAATGTTTTTTTTTCCCTAACAGATTTTTTAAGATGTGAAATCCTCATTTTAATGGTAAATGCGGTTTAAGAGCTGCTGTACTTAGTATGAAAAAGGTATTTAAAAGAGCTCTTATCCGTGTTTTTAGTCAATGGAAATTTTTATGGACAAAGTGTTCTCTCTGTAATGGTGATTTTTTTAAGATTAATATTGTGATTGAAATTAGAATTTATCATGACCTTATTTGAATGAACAATTCTGGATCTGTTTTCATCATCATAATGGGTATTTTTTGAGACTGTTGTCCTTATTCTAATTAACATGTTTAGGATGTTTTTATCATTATAATGGGGATTTTTAGGAATTGTTGATGAAGTAGGTTTCTATTTTCAATGGTCATCCATGCCTGCAGGCATTGTCGTCACAGCCAAAGGCTCATTCAGGTGCAAGGTGGGAATTCCAGCTAAGTCATGGATGATGTTATTGATGGTTGGTTTAGTATGCCTCCTGATCATGTAAAATGCTTTAATCATGTTTAAAGCCGTAGCTCCACTTGTTATCCAAGTTTTTAAGGACTTGTCATATTCAAATTTTGGTTTTATAGGAATAGTGTTAAAGGGTAGTAGTTAAAGGGGTTCGCACAACCGCTCTTGGGGAGGATGCACACCCGATTTTAGGCATGAAAAATCGGTAAAAGTCAGATTTTTGATCGAGTGGGGGGGGGGGGGACTTTTAAAAATGCTTCTGAATTTGATACTTAAATCGAGGAATATCTTGAAAACCTTGATTATTTTCTACGTTTGTAACGTTTTAAGTCTTTAGGAAGGTCACAGTGATCTCCTATTGAAGGTTCTCTGAATCTGAGTGTAATAAAAGTACAGTAAAACGTAGATGTTTTTACATGTTTTGACAATATTTTATCGAGCTTTTTCTCACTTATGCCTATTTTTCTCAGACCTTCAAATAAATACATTTGGAGAATGGGCAGACAAGGGTTAGATACATTGTTTATAAGCCAAGAAAGATTTTGAACTACAACCTTGCAGAAATGTCATTGAACTGATCAAAAAGGGAGCACGATAGTGTTATGTATGGCCATCGCATTTACTGCAGAATCAGGGCTGGATTTAGAGGAGGGCAGGCCGGGCTGCGAATTTAGAAACACAACCGCGTACGCAGGTCGCACAGATGGCGCTACGATCGATTGGCGAGGAGAAAAGTTCCGGAAGGGATTCATCGCCAACCTTCGAGTCGCACGCGCAAGTCGCGATTGCCGCAGGAATGTTTGCTGCAGGATAAAAATGGACTTATATTGCCTAATAGTACCAAACTTAATTATATCGATAGGCATGAATCAGCTAAAATTGCTTTAGGTCCCAAATGTCCAGCTCCTATTTTTTTTTCTTGACTTAACTGAAACATCATCTCTGAGATGGAACTTAAAAATGTCATATTAGACAGTGAAGTCAATGAAAGCAGTGACACTCTTGACTATAAAGAAATCAAAAACGAAATACAGGCTCCCTCTATTAGTTCTCAAATTATTAATGCTTCAGCTGAAGATAAGCAGTTATTTGTACACGAATTAAAAAGACTAGTGTCATATGAAAATATTGACAAAACAAAATTAACAAAGTTGGCTATTTGATCAATATCATAACGGGCACATAATTGAATCAAAAATTAAATTTAATAAGTAAAATTTTTTCACCCAGACGGAAAGGTAGAAAAATAAAACTTAAACCGACATCTATTTCAAGAAAGGAATGCCTAAAGGGTCAAACAGAATCCCCGCAGGAGGACCCTTTAAGTGCAAAGCACAATATAAAGCCAAAATAAATCGTAATCTAACTCAAAAAATAAATTTTAATAGAGGTAATGCAAAAAGCCATAGCTATTTGTATTATTATTATTATTATTTTTAAATAAAAGCATGTAGTAATACAATTATTTGTTTCTCCTTTTTAGTAATTTTGCAAAACTCTAGCTTGTGCACCGAAAAGAACATTTTTCAAACATTTTTTCCCATTTAGAACTACAGATCATAATAAAAACAAAAATATACATGTGTTATGACTTAAAAAGTAAAAAATATATTAGATACAAAAGGCAAGCAATGTAAGAAGAATTTTCTAAATCATAATTAACAATTTCTAAAAGCACTTTTTAATAATCTTGCAAGATATATGCAGCATTTAAATCTTTTATGTGCAATTATTACACGGATTTCAATTAAAATTCAATGGAATTATAAAATTAGCATAATAAATTAATTAATACATTTCTCCCTCTAATTAAATAATCACTTCATTTTTAATTCGGAACTCCAGCGCTCGAATACGCTACCTTGCGGTGATTTACAAAACTGCAAATGAAGCGTTCCACGTGTGTCTGTTGACGTAAACACAGGCAGTTTGTTCTGAGTATTTATTAACGCAATCGATGTGTCTTAGTTTGCTTTCAGCTACAGAAATTAATTCGTCACTTAGTAGTATTCTCGAGCTTCTCAAAATAATGTTAGTTTTCATTATTTCCTTAATAATTGGTAAAAGCGAAAATACTGGATTAACAAACTTGGATAACGTTATACAAGGTAAAAATTTTTATTGTTTTGTATGAATTTGTAAGAATATGGGGTTTTTTTTAATCTTAAATTAATTAAACTTACCATATTTTACAGCAGCATTTAGTTGGAATGGACAGTATGCAAAATATTTTCTTGAATATATTATCATAGAACAAAATGAAAAATATTTAACCGAGAAAGAATTTACTTTATTCCTTTTATTCTCAGCTGAAAGGTATCGCCAAATTTGTTTAGGGTTATAGTTTTGGTATTGTGCGAGCAAAGTAGCCTTGGCGAGATTTCGCGTTTTTAGTTAAACCATTTTCAATTTTTATCATGAATGGAATAAAATGGTAGTAAGATTACAGAATTCGATAAGTAAAAAGAAATAATTGTCAATCAACTGAAAAGAAAACTACCACCATATATCCGTGAGAATTTTGTTGATGATTTGCATAACATGACACAATTAAATCGTAACTCAGAAATTAGAAAAATCGAAACAGAAAATTTTTAAATTAACCGATTCGGGAATTCAAGAGAAATAACTCAGCTACAAATGGAAAACAATAAGCGCTAGCCAAGCAAGGCAAAAAAGTATCATCTTCTTTTGGTAATAATTTGTAATGTCATATTAAATTTTCTAGCATTAATTGTTATTCTTGTCACGCCACAATTATTATTTAGTTTTATCAAGAATTGATAAATATCGAATTCAACATCGTGAAAATGGCTGCTTAGAACTATGAACTACGTACTTTGCATTAATGTTTGACGTTTAGTAATGCTTCTTGAATTCTCATTTCTTTCTACGTGGGTCAGAATATCAACAAGACTTTGAAAATTAATTTAAAAAGAATAAAGCGAAAAAATCATACGTCCGAACAAAAATCACAACACTTTTAGCATTTTCTTCGTTACCATGTGCGTTTGTTTTAGTTTTCAATTCCGCCATTAGACAGTGACTTCAGTGCCCCCTATAGTTCGTTGGAGTTGCGAATACATTCTAAGACAGTTATTTTTCCTTTCTCTCTTAGAACCATTTTGTATGAGATAAAAGGAATATTGTTTTAAGTGTAAATTCTACTAGATGTAGGTTTCTAATTGATATCTATTATTTGAGAGTAGATAAGTTTAAAAAAAAAAAACTATTTTATGTTAGATGCACAGAAGGAAAGAATGGGATCCTCATATCATAGGATGCAAGAAACAACTTGCTAATTTTGTTCAAGGTTAACTGCTAATGATATTTGTGTGTGTACACCCTCGACTATGATTTCCAAAGACAATGAACACAAAATTAATTTGGTGACCTGTTCTGCTTATGCTAAAATAATAAAATGTTTTGATATTTATGTATTGATGCACCTAAATTAAATTTAGGGTTATAGTACCTGTACCTCTGAGCTAGACTATCGTTAGTCCATTTTCGCTTCTTTTCAAGAGAGAGCGAAAACGTTTGTCTGAGGCATAGAAAGGATGGAACTTGCGCTCTTTAAATGCAGCTAAATATTTGTTAAGGAATATCTTTCATAGAATTAGGATCTCATATGTTGACACAGAATGATATTCTACATTCAATGCAGTAATACAGTGAGGATTCCAAATTTTTGGACTCATGTTAGTCTGGCTCTGAGGTGTAAAGTTACGATACAAGATATACGACATACAAGGTGACCAAAGAATATGGAAAAGCTTTGAAAAGGGTCAGAAGGGCATATATAACAGCATCACAGTCCAGATATGCGATATGAAAGAGGTAGCGGGCGACATTGTGTAGGACAGTTAAAACACGAAATCTTTTTGTTGGTGGGGATTCATAGAGCATGCTGCACTATAGTATAAACGTCTCATTACTGTTCAATAGAATGCAATCTGCATCAGCATAAACAACATGTTCTGCATTTCTTTAGCAGTATTATAGCACTATGTGCTTTGTAAAATATCGATGCAGACAGCTTCTCAGTATATTTCTTCGACTACCCAGCAAAGTACCCTCTACAACTTTCAGCCTGACTCAGCACACCACAGAAAAATACAAGGGAGAGGTACATCCCCACTGGTAAATTTTTAATATTCAAAAAAGTTCAAGAAAGTCCTTTTTAGGCTATCTTTGATGCTAACAGGTCAAGATATGTAGTAAAGGATACGTAATGAAATCAATCGCCCCTCCCTTGAAACATTTGTCCTTGCAACATGCTTTTTATTGTGCAGTGTTCTCAGTGCTCGTTTCAAGCGCCCCCTTTTTTCCCTTCACACTTCATTCAAAACTTCGAGATAAAAAAAATATTCGAGTAATAAGTTTCGAGTTATCGAGACTATATGATATTCTTACAACCCATTTCTAACCTTGGTGATGATTTTCATTTTATTTACTGTCACTGTGCTTGGTCATTGTCCTATCGAAGTTACTCACAGTAGAGTCTCGATAATTCGCAGAGTTATTACTCGAATACGCCAGGGGTGCCTATCTAGGCGGGGGGTGGGGGTAGTCATGGCGCAGAGTGCGACATTAAAATTTTTAGGGGGTGGGGGCTGTTTTGAGGGGTATTTTTAACTTTGTTGGGGGGGGGGTCTCCCCCCTTGCTCTTAGGGGATGGGCACCCCTGAATATAACCTTCACCTCAAACTTTTCCCTGGGCCCCAAAATCTTGAGAATACTGTAGGAACCTCTTATAACTTGAGCTACCAATAACTCGAAGCTTTCTACCGGTCCCTTGAGACTCCGATTTATCGAGATTTGACTTTACTTGGAAAACAGTAAAAAAAAAGCAGTTAAAAATACAACTAAGGGTTTTAATTCAATCATTTGAGGCTGTTGCTGAAATGTATACGATATACATAACCAGTTGAGTAACTTTAAAAACTAACGAAGTATGTCTACAAACTAGATTAAGATTTTCTTTCTTTCTTTTTTTTTTTTTTTTTTTTTTTGTTGACACCTCAATTATACTTCAATTGCTGAAAATTCTACTTTCAGTTGACACTTTAAAAGTTTAAAATCACTACTTTTCATAACCGATCAAGAATTAGAAATTAAATTAATGAAATATCTCCAAATAATTATTTATTGCATACATGCAGTTTAAAACGTGGTTTTGAAGAATTAATTTCTAATGTTAATCAATTTCCAGTTTAAAAACTGAAACATTCCTGATTTTCATCGCAACGGCAATCCAACCCAGAACTTTCCGATGCAAAGAAGAAATTCCCGGAAGAATATTACAATGTCAATAAAGATATGTCCGTAGGTCAAAAAAAAAAGAAAATGTTTGTAGCAAAATAACTCATTTTGACACCACATCCGTTCAAACGTGGTTTTAAAGAATTTTGATTTCTAATGTTTTGTAATTTTCAGTCGAACAAATTGAAACATTCTTAAGTTTCATCTCAACGACAGTCCAACACAGAACTTGCACATGCAAAGAATAAATTCAGAAAAGAATATTTCAGAAATACAATGTCAATAAAGTTTTGTTCGTAGGTTAAAAAACATCAAAGTTTGTAACAAAAAAACCGATTTTGACCACACACCCATTCATATCACATAATCAACGAAATACCAGCAACAAAGGTAAAAAAAACAGACATCACATCATTGCGCACGCGCAAGTACCTTAAAAGCGAAATCGCTTTCTTGGCGCATTTACGCGAGGAGTCGAACCGCGCCAAATGAAATGCGCTCGTAGCGCCATCTGTACGACCTGCGTAAGCAGTCGTGTTTCTAAATTCGCGGCCGGGCTAATGCTCCGGGGCCTCCACAACAAAGGGGCCCCCACAACAAAATTTTTACAAAATATCCTAACTTTCATGGGTCGAAAATATCGGATATATATATATATATATATATATATATATATATATATATATATATATATATATATATATATATATATATATATATATATATATATATATATATATATATATATATATATATATATATATATATATAGTGGCTCCTAAAAGTGTTCGTACACCTGCGACTTGCAGCGAAATTGGCCCCTATTCATTAGTTAGAATTAATATTTCGGAATAGGTATTTAATCATAAGATCTATGATAAATTTTTAACAAAACTACATGAAAAGTTTTTAAAAAATATTAAAACTTAGTTTTTAAAAAATAAAAAACCAAGAAGAAAAACCGGAAATTTTATCTCACAAAAGTCTTCGTACACTTTAAAAAATGTCTTATATATTATTGAATAATCTAACTTTTTATTAAGTTATTATTTAGTAGAATATCATGCAGTATCAACAACACCTTTTAAAGGCCTGGGAAGAAATTTCATTCTTTTTTCTTTCTTTTTTTGCGTAATTTCGGAGTAAGTGTTCAACCACACTTTGAGTTTTACTGTTTCTAGCTCTATTTTCGTTTCAAAGCCGTATCTTTGTAATTTAGCCACCAAATATCTCTAAATATGTTGCATAAAGTTAAAATCTGGAGATTGAGGAGGTATTTTCTAAACTTTAGGACAATTTTCGAGGCACTAGACGCAAACGTTGAAAACCGTGTGCTTCTTATCGTTATCTTGATAAAAAACAAAGTTGTTTCCAATAACCAAATTTTTGGCTAAGAGTTCAAAATTGGGTTTTAAAATATTTAAAGGAACGGCATGATTCATTATTTCATCAAAAAATTACAAACTACCAAGTCCTAATGCTGACATGCATCCTCACAATAGAGCACCTCCACCGTCCTGATTAACTGATCCAACTAAGTTCCTAAGATTAAGTTCCAATTTTTTTTTCTACTTACAATTATACAACAATTTAACCAAAAGTTTTGAATTCATTTTTATCTGTAAGTAAGACGTAATTCTAAAACCTTTTGAGCTTATTTATCATTGATTTTGCGACGAAAAGCGTAAGCTTTCTGTTTTTCGCACGACCAAGAAAATTTCTGCGGGAAGAGGTCCCATTTAATTCATCTAATCAGAGAACTTGGCGAACAATTTTAGGTGAAATTAAATGTAAAATTTTTCATTTAACTCCAAGAAACTTTTACAGCACTCAAATGTATATTTTTCGTAATTTTTTTTTACTTTAAATCTCCGATCACACTTCGTTAACTTTGCCAGTTGACCTTTTCTTACCATGTTTTCGGTCCGATTATTTTCTTTAAAGCATTTTATCAAGCATTTTACTATAGAATGGGATAAATTATCTAATTTTCAGACATTTTAAACCAATTTACCGCTACTGTGAGGTATTACGAATATCAGCCATTTTAAAGTAATAAGCACAATATTAAGGAATAAATAAACCAAAAAATGAAAGCCAAATGACTTTTAAGGGTCAACACAATGCAAAAATATTTAAAAAACGGCATATGATAATTTTAATCATGAATTTATTCGAAAATATTTGTGTGTACGACGAATTTTGTAGCGTGTTATTTCTCTGTCTCTTCGTTTTTTGACCCATTTCAAAAAGAAGATCCGTCAATATTTAGAAAAAATTATTGGGTTGTATTTAGAATGACATAGGAATGATGTGAAAAAATATTGGACTTCAAATTCGAATTCAGTTTTGTGCTATTTTGGTTTTACTGAAAAATTTCAAAGTGTACGAACACTTTTGGGAGCCACTGTATATACATATGCACTCAGACACAAATACACACCTACACAGACATACACATATATACACATACACACACATGCCTGTACACAGATACAAACACACACACATGCCTGCACACACGCAAAGAAACACGCGATTGCGAAAAACATCATTTGAATTCAAGATGTCAAAATTCAAGTTAATTATTTTTCTTTTTTTTTTTATGAAAAAAATGTTACACACCTTTGTACATTTAAAAGCTGGTATCATTCCAACAGTAGTAAGCGTAACAAATAAAATTTTTTTGAAATACAGTAAACTCCCGCTTATCCGAAAGTCAATTAACAATCAGGAACATGTATTTTCGCACCAAAAAAACAAATCCTTTTTTTTGTCGAAAAATTATAAATTTAAATTCATTTGTTTTTGCTTATTTGTTTATTTGCCTATTTTTTCACTTACTGCGTTTTCTTCATCATACATCATACCCTTGTTCTTTGTTGATGTTAAATTCTGTTGTGCAAAAATGCAAAACATTTTTACTCTACTGTATATATATTTTAACTGTTTGTTGAAAACATTATGTTTTTCTCCAGTCAAGTTTTTAAGTAAAACAATTTTTACCTTATTAGTCCCTCATTAAAACTTTTTTTTTTTTTTTTTTTTTTTGCGGTTTATCCGCGGCAGTGGTGCCAAAGAATAGGGGCTTAATCCGCCCCTAAGCAATTTTAAAACATATAAATACAAATAAGTCATTAAATGAAAATAATAACAAATGAGACACTAATACGAGAATAATTAGCACTATTAATATTTTACAAACCTGCCAACAATGCCAATTTTACTTTTTCCGGACATATTTGAAACTTCAAAAATATTCTAAGCCTTCAATGCTTGGAGAGCACACCATTCATCGTTGCCTTCAAAGATATTCAAGTCCAAAGATAACTGATAAAAAAACTAAGATAAGCGAAAATTAGATTTGAACTGAAGAACAGAAAGATTAAACAGAATGAATTCTATTCTTTCTTACATAGTAGGTAGATAGATGTTTTTAGTAAATTGAAACTTATCTGAAACGTATTTACTTACTATTTTTGAATTTTATTACTAAATAATAATTTTTTTTATAAGTAGCTTCTTTTCTAGACGCCGATAAATTACCTAAAATTCCACTTACACTTTTCTTTCCTTTTGTATATATACAGGGTGTGTCAGTACAGCGTTTACAGATTTTCAGGGCAGATAGGGTACACCTAAACCAGGGGTCTCCAACCTTTTTCTCTCGCGGGCCACATTGCAAATTTTTGAAGGTGAGACGAGCCAGTCAAAAAATATTTTAGCTCAGATGGTCTATTTAGCGCCAGACCCCCCCCCCACCATGCATCGCGAATATATACATATATATATATATATATATATATATATATATATTTAATTAAGCTCTCATGGGTGGTTTTCGAAAATTTCTGTGCTTGCTTCTAAGTTATCATATTTCCTTATGCATATTTGCTGTTAGCTAAATTAAATTAAATTTCCAGTTCCCGTAAAGCTCTTATAATATAACGATTGGGAATCTTGTAAAATTTAGAATAATTCAGAAAACTGAAATAAAAAGTATTCTTTAACAATTTTTTTTTTTTTTTAAAGGCTATATGAGTGATTGATACAAGACAAAACTATTGCAATGTACTCCAAATTTATTTCGTTATATTAATGATGATTAAAAACTTGGAAATAAAGGAGAACACTACACGTGTAAAGCTTTTAAAAAATTTTAAAAAGATGAAAGATTAATGAGAAGATTGCATTTGTTTACCACTTAAAATTTCACTCCATTCAAGGACAAACTTCGTACTTCCAATCATTAAGAGGGATTTTAAATGTTCGTCTGATAAAGAAGATCTAAATTTAGATTTAATATACTTCAATTTTGAAAACGTCTGTTCACACTTGTAAGTGGATGCAGAAAGAGAAAACATCGCTCTAGCATGATTTTTCAAGTTCGTAAAGTCTTTTTCTGTTAGAGAACTGTAAAATGGAAGTAGGTAAAATTTAGAAAAAAGAGCCAAATCGCTTCATGGTATTAGCAAAAAAAAAAAAAAAAAGACAACGTGAACGAAAATCATCCTCTCTTCTAGATAGAATTCTTAAGGGGTTGGGAATAAACTTTCCCATATTTCTTAGCTAAATAAAAAGTCACATGTACTTAAAGGAACAAAATTATGAAAATGAAAAGCGAAGTAGATTAATCTACAATGGTTGATGTTCTGTTTAAAACGCTATTTGTGGGAGACTTTCGATTTCTGTTATCAAGTTTTTTCGCAAAATTCAGAATCTAGCATTACAGTTTGACAACAAACATTTAAATGTGGTGTCAGCCTCCCTCTCTGGTGGCTGAGCTGACCACTAATGAAACACGTGAAGATAGGAGTGAGCGCATGTTTTCCCTCAGGGGCCAGGAAATGCCACGGGACACTGTAGCATAATCCTATGCTATTTTTCTCGGAGAAGACTGGTTACGAACATTATGACAAAAAAGCCAACATTTAGGAGAAGATTGGCGTGAAAATTTTGCCGAAAGTCGCGTTTAGGTGTCGTAGAGGCAATACGTCGCCAATACGGAAGCGCTGCTCTTTTCGCTACGCTGTGTCGTCCGTGTCTTTGGAGGTGGTGAAAGTAATTAAGCCTCAAGCCGTTTTTCGGAGGGAGGGTCGCCAGCGGGGTGTCGTCAAGCACAAGAGAGTAGCTGTTTGTAAAATAAGATTCCGAAAATATCTACTGTCTCATCTGTTCGCGAATGTGAAAAAGCTATAAACTAAAAGTCTTAGATGCTTAAGAATATTAATTATTGAAATAAAACAGCGAATTCGGTTGCTATAATTTGCTATTAGTGCGTTATTTTTATTACAATATGCTGCTTAAAGTTGGAAAAGCTGCAACTAATTTAACGCATTTCAAGTTTGACTTACAATGAGATTTTATCACAGATTGACATTATCATAAACTTATTACTTTTTTTATTCTGAACAACAGGGGTGCCCACCGGGGGTTTGGGGGGGGGGGGGAGAATTATGGCGCGAATTCCGCCATGAAAAAAAAATTTCGGGGGGGAGGGGGAGATTCCTACATTTATTTCTTCAAATAGATAAATTAAAAAAATTCCTGATTTTTTTTTATTTGAAATATTTACTTTTATTTTATTCTGTTTACATTTTATTTCATTTATTTAATCAGTTTGTGTGTGTATGTGGTCTGTCATTGGAACAGAACTTTTCTAGTAAAATAATAATAATAATAACTATTATAAATAAATAAATAAATAAAAAACATTAATAAATAAATAAATAAATAAACTAAAAGAAAAACGCTTAAAAATAGAAAAAACGGAAAGAGGGTTGGGAAATTTTGATAAATTTCGGAAATTTAGAGGTGTTTTGTTGTCAAAAAGTTTTTTTTTTTTTTTTTTGGAAAAATGGAAAATTTGAATATTTACAAATTAAAATGCAGTTAGCTCGTTTTCTTAGAAAAGATCAAAAATATATGTGTCATTCATATTATTCTTTCTTTTTAACAGAAACATATGCCAAATGTTTCTGTTTAAAATATTATCACGTACCTTTCTTTGTTCAAAGCTTCAAAAATTACCCATTTTATTCTAATCATAATTCATCCGTTAGTTTTGAATGAAACGTGAAATTATAAAAGCTAAGTTCTCCATTCTACAGTACTAAGCATCGAGTCTGCTGCTGATTCATTTTAAGTGTAATTTATGAAGAGTTAATTGAAAGTGCCCATATAAAACAAGAAATCAATGAAACGGAATCTAAGGACTAAAATGTTCAGCGGCTATTTGCTGTTCGGAAGGAATTGTGACTTTATTAATTTCGTATTTTTCCCCCATTCTTCACTGTTTTTCTACTGCATGTACGAAACCTACAAATCAGCTTATCACAAACATTAAATTAAAAATTATATATTACCATAAAATCTGATTTCAAAGAATCAAAATAGAAAGATCTTGAGATAAAACCGTTCATTTCATATACTTATGCATTCGATATCGTGTTTGTACACTAATATCTTTGTCTTGTTAAATTATTTTTTTATTTCATTTATTTATTTATTTATTTTTTTTTTCAAATTAATTTTTTAGGTCGAGAAGTAGCGGATAAAAAAGAAAAATACAGTGTGAGAGAGATAAAATTGAATATTATAAGCAAGAGAGTTTAAAATTTCAAATACTCAAGACTCTTTTAAACCTATTGCTGATTGAATGCTAATCACAACCAACTGAAAGCACTATATCATAACTTACTCATTTTTAATCATTATTGAGCAAAAAAGAATCTGTTCGATAAATAAAAAAAATTTTAATGCACACTTTTTCCTTCACGCAGTAATTCTAACTTTAAAAGATAGAAGAGCAAAATAAAGAACATAAGAGAAGCAGAAGAAAATCATCTTGCGTGCCCCTGCACGTTGCTTTCTCTGCCACAAACGGGTAACTCAAGTTGTAACTAAACAGAGAGGTTCCAAAGCTCTTTCTGTTGACCGCTATCCGATGTTTTCCGTTTTTCTCGGACACCCTACCTAGTTTGTAATAAGTAAAGAGTAAAATAAATCGGGTAATTTAATACTTTCATTTGAATGTTCCAAAACAGAGTGAATCAAATGGTTAAATTTTACTGACAGCGTTCTAAAATTGAAGGAAAATGTCACGGGAATGAAGATTTTAGCGGTCTTAAAATATTGATTTTAAAACATTAAATAACGACAAAGAAAATCTTTATTATTGGCTAATTTTTATGATTGACTCAGTTCGATAGGCTTAACTCCATTAGAAAAAATTTAAAGTGGTGGGATATTTTATTCATGCTCTAATTAATTTAAACTTTACGAAATGCAAATCTGTTAAATTCACTACCTTTAATAATGCAAATAAATGTAATGTTTTAATTGGAAGGCCGAATTTGTTGTTTTGACAATATTTTTCTGTTCGGTTTCGAATTTTTCATTATTAAGTAGTTGCATTAGCATTACCCCCAAAACTATTTAAAAACATAAATGATGTTTTGTAATCTTTGTGTTCATTTTATACACATTTATTTAGCGATCAATAATTTAAATACTAATAACAGTATTAAGCAGAAGTACTGCAATAATAACAATGTCCACTTTTATAACAAAATTCAAAATGGTGGTGGGGTAAGGGGGGAGTCTTAACACTCTTTTATTTTGTACATTACTTCAAAATGTTTCTCGCTAAATGACCACAGTAATCGCCTCTGGAAATTTCAGTAGTCATCAACTTGAGTCAAGCAAATGTTTCATGTATGAACATGCTCTAAAAATTTTAGTACTTAATAAAATTCCTAATTTATACCTTATTACATTTACTATAATTAGAAAAATTAACTTCTTACAAATCAAATGCGGTTTATTTTTCTTACAAAACATCAAAAATATTATACATTCAAAAATATAATGCAATCCATATTATTCTTTCTGTTTAACAAAAACACATGCGAAATGTTTCTATGTGTTTAAAAAATTAGCACGTAGCTTTCTTTGTTCAACGTTTCAAAAATTACCCAAATTATTCTACTCATCATTCATCCGTTAATTTTGAATGAAATGTGATTTCTGAAAAAGTTCAATGCATTTTTATTATTATTATGAGTTCTTATATTTGGAAATGTTTAGACTTTCAACCCAACTGCCTAAGAAATTGAAACGAAAAATTGAAAAAAAAAAACAAAAAAAAAAAAGGAAAGAGAAACCTCTGGGAAAGGGCCCTACAGACTTTGTTGTAGGGGGACCCAAAACTTATATATCCGGACCTGGTTTCTTTTATGAAGTTTCTCTCAACGTAACTATAGGGCTACAAGCAAATAATGGTGGAATAATTTCTCTTCAACTACATATTGAGCTAATAATCAAAATATTTGCGGAGAATCTCCTAAGATTGCTGTTCTAAATTTAGATTATTTTTTCATTGCGTATTTCTTACTTACAACATAAATGATTCCTTAGGCATTCCTTAGACAATGATTCCTTAGGTGAGAGAGATTCGTTACGTCATTTTAATTGAAGTAACTATTGAGCTACAAGAAAATAATGGTTAAAGAATTTTTCTGGAACTACATATTGAGCCAATAATCAAAATTAATCTTATTTCAGTTCGTATTCATATGAATGTACTTTAAATAAAGTTTTAACATAAATCACTTTTGTGAGAATCACAAGATTTTTTTCAAAAGCATACGAGTAAAATCCTTTTGTTATGGAGAATTATATACCAGGAATTTTTATGGTATACATTTGGATATGGCGTTAAGGAATACTACCGCTCAATTTATATAAAAGCAAAGTTCTTCATTCTACAATATTGGGCATAGGATCTGCTGCTAGATTCATTTCAATTGCAATTTAAATAAAAGTGCCCATATACAACAAGAAATTAATGAAACAGACTCCAATGACTAAAATGTTCAGCGGCTATTTGCTGTTCGGAAGGAATTGTGACTTTAAATATATACTCGTATATATATATATATATATTCATTCTTCACGTGTTTTTCTACTGCATGTACACAAAAATTCAAAAATTGAATGAAAAATTATAATTTACCATAAAAAATAAAAAATTCATTTAAAAAAATTTCAACACACACACACAAGACAAAGCTGAATAAAAGTCAACTTTTGCTGTTCACCAGTAGTTGCATAATTTTTACTGACTGTTTGCAGCTTCTTTTACTTTTGAAAACCATTTTGTAATTGAAATTACTTTTCAATTATGTTTATTGATTGAAAGATTATTATGTATCACGTCAGATTTTTTGAGAAAAAACTTTTTTTTCATGTAAATTTTTACCTATTTATAAATTTTGTATGATTTGTTGGAATTCAAAATCTATTTTTTTTTTTAAATTAGATTTTTAAATGTATGTCCCAGGCAACAAATTATTAAAGTTAAAACTCTGCAATTATTTCCTGTGTATCACTAGTCATTGTTGTATTAATCTTTTTCTTTAATTTATAGTAATTTCTCAGCTCGTTATGTTTCGCTTTAATTTGAATTTTCACAAACACCAATGCAAAAAGTTGATCAGATGGTTGCAATTTAATTTCCCTAATTCAGATATTCTTGTGACATTTGCATTCCGTGAGTCGTTTTTTTTTTTTTTTTTTGTTATTATATTATTTCTTTCAATTCATCTCATCAGAAACAAGCACTCGCTTTGTCATGACTATAAATAATAAAATACTGGAAAAAGTCATAGTTTCTGCGTCAGCTTTATGTTTTAGTTTCGGGAACGCTTCTTTTACAGGCATTAAAGTGAGCAGATGGGAGTCAAATTCATCAACTTAAAAGTTACAGCATGCATTGCACAACGGTTAAGTAAGGGCTAAGGGGGGGAGGTGAATGTGCTTTCACAACCATCCGATAAAAATGTTGAAAAATTAAATATGTTTATTTTTTGGACTATTTATGTATAATATTAGAAGAAAAGATAGAAGTGAAATATGCTTGTGAGTAAAAAGTTCATCAATTCCGCAAGTGTACTTTTCTTCCAAACGCAATTTCAACAAAGCAAATGCCCGCTGCACACATCTGGCATCCATTCTTCAGAAAAAAAGCCAGGAATAGAGAACGATCACAAACTATCTTGCTATCATTGATCGGACATCGGGGTGGTAATTAGTATCCCGTCGTGTCTGTGGTCATGTGTTCCCCTCAACAAACCTTGCGCCCCTCTTTTTTCTTGGAATTCCGAGTCAAAAGCTATAGCAACCCAAGCAACTTCTGAGCCAATTCCGAGAAACTCCAATTCAACATTGGCGCCAAACGCGTGCTCACTTTCCCTGTATGTTAGCTTTTGTGTCATACCATCATTATTAGAAGTCGTTGTTTTCTCGGCAATACACTCACGCAGTGTCCAATCTTCTACTTTTACTATCTTTGATGCCACGGGACTGACGGGAGGATGTGGTCCGGAGAAAAGAGATTTGTTTTCGGAAAGAGCAAAAACAGAGATGGGTTCTGCACAAGTAGTTAACGGTAAAAAATGATTTAAATTAACGGTAAAAAGATTTTAAATAATTATTTGTAATTAAAAATAATGTCTGAATTATATTTCCAACGAGGCTGTCTCTGTTCCAAAAAAAACAAAAAAAAAAGAGTTTGTAAGTAGGTTGGAGAGCCCTGACCTAGACGATGGGAAATCACAGCAATGCACGGTCGGAAACGCTTTCCTGGCGCGCAGGCCCGGATTTACCCAACAGGCCATCCTAGGCCATGGCCTAGTGCAAGCAGACAAGGGTGCACGTCGTGGGCGCTTGTTAAAAAAAAAAAAAAAATGGATAGCACATGGGGAAGTAAAATTCAACCAGAAGAGATTGCAACCAGCGTTTTTGGCAGAAAAAAAAAAAAAAAAAAAATTGAGGAGAGGGGAGGGGGCGTAATGCTTGAGTCGTGATCCTTTTCCGGTCAAAGCAGATAATTTTCGATATCTTTGATTTGAACAATAATTTCTTTAAAATATAGCTTTGCTCAGGGGCAGAATGGGACCTCCCGAAGAGCTCACGGGTCCGAGGGTGCAAAAAAAAAAAAAAAAAAAGGAACAGGTTTGATGGCGCTAAAAGAAGGGGAAGGGAGGGGGAACCTGGAGTCGTACAGTATCGAGGGAGAAGAAAAAAAAACACGAAGTCGCACTGGTTTGAGGGCGGGAAAAACCAAAGGCGCACAGGGGAGTGACACTGATTTCAGATTTCCTCCTAACTCATTGAAAATCGTCTAAAATTTCTTTTTTGGACCTCAATTTGAAATTTTTTCCTGAGAGCGCCCCCGTTTTCACTATTTTTTGTTACAACTTCAATTTTGAAACACCTACGGAAAAGACTTACCGAACATTATCCGTTCTCGCAATGTCATCACAGATGGTCTCTGATTGCGTATTTAAGTCTTCAATATCGAAACCACATCCATTTCCCAGACGTCATACAAGATGTCCTACAATTTTTTGGTCTTCAATTTTGAAAACTTTTTTCGCTAGAGTTACCAATCACCCCTACATAAAAAAAAAAAAAAGGTCGTTTAGAGTTGCGCTGTCAAACCTCAATTTAAAAAAAGATCCAGAGCTGTTCTGACTCCCACCGTTACCCAGCATCATAAGAAAAGATCGTCAAAAATTTCGTTTTTAATAAATTTCGACGGGGGGGGGGGGGGGAATTCCTTAATCTAACCCTTGAATTCCCTTAATCTGTTTAGCACAAGAAAAAAATATTCCGCTACCTTTATTCTTTTTCGTTTTCCGCACTACTTTTATTCGGAAAAATATTGTTGTAATTGACTTGGCAACAGAACCTGAAAGTTTTGTTTGCAAAAAGCATATATATATATATATATATATATATATATATATATATATATATATATATATACATCCCTTAATGTCCCTGCGCACTGTCCGACGCCATTCCGGGGCCGATAAGCATGGGTGGACCCTAGGGTGGGCCGAAAAAAGGAAATTTTTGATAAGCAACTTCTAATAGCAAAAAAAAGTTGTGTATTGCCATCCTTAACACGGGAAAAATAATTTAAAAAAACAACATTTATGTCTTCAGATCGCGCATTGGCAGCAAAGTTTGCAAAATAGGTTACAAAATGGTCGGTTTTCAAATATTTAAAAAAAATTCAAATGTTCAAAATTTTTGTTCTAATCCCGTTTAAATGCTTCCTTTTAATATATCTTTGAAAATATTTACATTCCTTTACAGTTTTTAGTTCGCGCATAAGCCGCAAAAATACGTGAAATCAACCCAAACTCGATGTTTTTAGCTTTATTTATACATTGCAGTATTTCTTCTTTTAGATCCCAGTTATATATTTTTTACAGTAAATATGCACTATACAGCTCTTTGCTGGAACTGCAATTATATTATGTTGCAATAACATCCCAGAACCCACCCCAAGTTGGTGGTTGCACTTTGTGTTTCACCCTGCACAGGGTGGCGACAGATCAGGGAGATCAGGGAAAAGTCAGGAAACTTTATTAATCAGGGAGAAGTCAGGGAAATATCAGGGAATTTCGAAAAAATAACAAAAAAATCAGGGAAAATTGATTTTATGAAGGAAAAAAAATTTTTTTCCTTTGCAAAATTAAGTACCCTAATTCTCTACGCATTTTCCGCCAATTATCTGTTTTTAAAAAAAGTTAAAAGGTGCGATTATACACTGCCGCATATTTGTGCTTTTTTTTTTCCTTAACATCAAAATCAACCACAGGATGAACTTACTAAGATTGCTTCTGTGTCTGTAAAGTTGTTTATTTTGCCTAGCTTGAAGTTTGCTTTCACGCTTTCAATACTACGTAAAATAAACAACCCCACAGGCAAAGAGCAAACCGTCATTAATGCCTTAGCCTCTTTTTCTTTATTCCATTGTCTCGAAGTAATAAGTGTATTGTAATCAAGATTTCAAGAAGAAATCTTTGTTTTTTGAACTAATACTGATAAAAGCTTAAAAGTTATTACTTCTTCGCGTTTTTAATGTAATTGCTAAAATTGAACTTTGAATAAAAAAAAATTGTTTTTTACCGTTATACTATTTGCTGTCACCGCAGATTATAAAGGTTTTCTTTTCTTCAGGCTTAAATGATTCTTTTATTTTAAAACCAAGTTGTATTCTTCTTTTATATATTTTGAAATTAACCAATTGCTTTTTTCCCTCTTGCATTTCAAAGCTGTTCGTTACAAAAGCAACCTTAGACTTTTTTTCGATACATACTGAGATCATTTGAAATAGAGTTAACTTGTGCACTTAAGTAAATATCTTTATTTTTTTTATTGTTAAAATGCTGTAATCATTCATTAAAACCTATGTTCTTGATTAGAGAAAAGCTCACTATGAATGGATGTCAAAAGGTTTCATCTGTTTTGCATAAATATGTCAATTTGTTATATAAGAATAATTATATTACTTCTATTATTTCACTATTACTTGTTATTCTTGCAACAATTACATTATACCGTTTGAAAATTTAGTTCAAAATAATTTTAATTACTTTTTAGTTCTATTAGAAAATACACATGTTTTTAAGAGTGATTTGAATGGTTTCTTAAAATTCTCATGCTAAATAGTTACTGGAAGTAAAGTATTTTTTTTTTTTTTAATTTTATATAACTTTCCATATAGAAAAATTTAATATACTGTTTTGCAGTTTTTTTTTTCCAAAAAAAAATTGACTTTATATGTATTTTTTTTTAACCATTTTATTAAAGAACAGCATCTTTTTTAACTTATATCTTTAGTTCAACAACTTTACACAACTTAAAATGTTTAAAATACTGCCTTTTATACAAACATACAATGGATTTCAAGTAGAGCAAAGAAAGGAAACCATTATCATTGGTAACGTAAATCAGGGAAATTTGATGAACGAAATCAGGGAAAAGTCAGGGAACTTTTTTTCACAGTTCCTGTCGCCACCCTGCTGCAGTTCCCAAGAGGAATGATTATTGACAGGACTCATACATTTGTTAAGTAACGTACAATCATAATTACCTTTGATTTAAACAAGTTTCTACGTTTCGATCAAGGTTTGAAGTTGGACTTGTGACTCAATTTTTGAGACTCAATTTTTGCATTGAGGATAGCGATCATAAAGGTTTTCACATTATTCCATACCTTGTCTCATCCCAAAACACTCTACCTATCTACTCATTAACCAGTTTAATAACCCATTCCACAGCCGGTGTGTAAAAGAGGAACGTTTACTGATTCATGGGTAAAACCTCAACTGTTTCTGTGAAACTAAATATTATTAACTCAGAAAGAACTCGGTCGGAAGAAATCGAAGTTTAGGAAACTGACTTAATCGAGCAAAAGTATTTGATGGATATTGTTAATGTAATACAGAAAGGAAAATGCGACTTTGATCTCGCACTCACAAAACTAACACATTTTAGTCATTAGCTTTCGATTTCTTAGAATTAGATGTCTTCAATAGCTATAAGAGAATTTTTTCCATCAATATTAAGATTTGAAGCTTCGAACTACATCAATTAGTTGACAGGTCAACGTGTTTACTTCCTCCGCTTGAGTGATAAAGTGAAAAACAAGGATATTTTATCCTTTCTAGAAACTATAAATTTGCTTAAGTATGTATTTCTAAAATTCCTACAGGAAACTCGGGCAATTGAAAAGTTTGGGGAACTGTTCAGTGAATCTGCAGAATTTCATTGTAGGTATTAGACGGAAGAGATGGATTTACATGAAAACCTTTATATTTTTCAAACATCAGTGCCAAAACTGAGCCTTAAGTCCAACTTCACACCTTGATCTAAACATAGAAACTTGTTTAAAACCAAATATTATTATTGTAAATTACTTTACAAATTTATGAGTCCCATCAAAATAACCATTCTTCTTGGGAACTGCAGGAGGAACAACAAGTGCAACCACCAAATTGGGGTGCGTTCTGGGTTGTTAATGCAACGTAATTTAATTTCAGTTCTCGCAAAGAGCTGTATAGTGCACATTTACTGCAAAAATATATACAACTGGGATTTAAAAGATGAAATACTGCAATATACAAAATAAACTAAAAGCGTCAATTTTTGGTTGATTTCACATAACTTTGCGGTTTATGCGTGAACTAAAAACTGTAAAGGAATGTAAATATTTTCAAAGATACATTAAGAGACGATTTAGAATAAAAATTTTGAACGTTTTGATTTTTATAAAAATATTTGAAAGTTGACCCTTTTTGACCCTTTTTTTTTTCAAACTTTGCTGCCAATGCGCGATCTGAAGACAAAAATATTATTTTTTTTAAATTAATTTGTTCCATGTTTAAGATGGCAATGCACAACTTTTTTTTGCTATTAGAAGTTGCTCCTTGAAAATACCCTTTTTTTCGGCCCACCCTTCTGTTTAGGAGAAGGATCGTGATTTGTAGTTTTTGTGTATGTATTATTTTTATCATTTTACTTTCAGCAAAGGTATAATTTTATGACTTAAATTGAAAAAGGTTAACTTATTAAAATGTATAGAGGTCATTAATATAAATAGTAGAGTACATAATTTTTAAAACATAAAAAAAGGCCGACTTTGTTAATAAAATCCGCCCGGCCAGGCCAATTTTAGAAACGGCCAGCTTTTTTGCAGCCCTGATGCGACCTGCTAAAAACTGTGAATGTAATTTGAAATGATTGAAAAAAGAAAAATCTCACAAAAAGTAAATCATGCTCTGAATTTGCGTAAAAGACATACGAAAATGCAATTTACATCCAAATAAAAGTATCCTCAGTAGTATCTACTCTTGAGTTCTAGTACAAAAAGTTGTTGGTGGCTTCAGCACCTGGGATCCATTGTGCGTACCACAAAGACTGTTTTACGGGTGGCACGTGCCCTGAAGACCAGGAGTCTGGCAACCGCTGATCCGGCATAACCAGAGGTTTGTATTTGGGACTGGAGCTTGGACTTTGTGAATACGGCATATTTAACTTGCACTAATTATTGTTAGTGTAAATAGGACTTCAACCGCTCCTTATTGAACCAATGACCCAGCACCCACGTCGACTCTTAAGTTGACCTACATAAGCAGGCATTCCTGCAATACGACTCGCATTTAAATTGCTACATTACACCCCTAAAGCCCTGATACCTCTCACAAATTGGCCGAATTGGCCTCCCTCAGATCGGTCGAATAGGGCCCTGGAGGCAGCTCAGGCTCATGGTAAATTATTGAAGACTTTGTTATAGAAGTATTAAGAAGAAGAATTATAGAAAGTGACAGGTGGAAATAAATTCGTTTTTTGTTTAATTTTCACTTCATCGAAATTTTAAAAAATGGAAATTACAAAATAAATAGGTCATATAAATCGCTTCTGAGGAACAGCATTTACTCAGTTGCATTTTGAAATTTTTTGCCTTTTAACTGTGTTACGGGTGTTCAAAAACTGACGATCCCAAACAAGGTAAAGACTGCCGTCTCCGCATGCTGTAACGAGTTGTTCGGCATTAGCTTCCAAACAGCGTGGTTTGTAGAAATATAGTTACCTACTTGCAGCATTCGCCTCACAATATGATGTTGCTTTTCTTTTACTATCATTACTTAGATTTCAGTATGTCTGTTTTACATGTTGATTAGAGTGTACTTTCCGTCAATTATGTAGCACATAAAAAATAGTTAAATTCCCAGTTCTAAAAGCAGTGTTCGCCGCATCTTCAACGGCTATTTTGACCTGTCGAGGAAAATACCAGTCAGACACCCCATTCGTCGCTCGAAGCCTTCTTTTGCCAATCAGCAGGGTTCAACCTCTGGTTAGGGTTGTCTGTCTGGGGAATAATAACTCGACTGGTTCGTTTGTCTTTTGCAGACAACCACATTTAGCATATGAAAATTCATAACTGTTCTTCATGTATTAAGAATTGAAAGAAATTAAAACTACAGAAAATGTTAAAAAAAACTTTCTTTTTTATTGAAAAATTCAAAAACTCTATCAATACTATTACAATTTCTATAAATATTTCTGCTTAATATGAAGAAAAATGCGCTTTCCAGACAGCGTTTAAGACATGAGCTCTCTTATCAGTCCTTAATAAACGGAAACTAACAGGCAAGTTCACCGAAAAGCAACGGACGTCTTGTGATGAAGATTTAAGCAGTACATTCGCACAAATAGTAACTTCGAAATGAATATGATGCAGCTGAAGATGTTCTTCGGAAAAGTAAATGAAGCGCTGACTCCTTCCTGGCTGGAGAGGGATGCGAGACAGCCAAAAGGAGATGCCGATCTTCATTTAGAACCCATCGTTGAAGGCAATAAGAATCTGTAAGTAGTCTTGGGGTTGCAGACGATCCAGACTGAAAATGTTCTTGGAAAAAGTAATGAAGCGCTGACTCCTTCCTGGCTGGAGAGGGAGGCAAGACAGCCAAAAGGAGATGCCGATCTTCATTTAGAACCCATCGTTGAAGGCAATAAGAATCTGTAAGTAGTCTTGGGGTTGCAGACGATCCAGACTGAAAATGTTCTTGGAAAAAGTAATGAAGCGCTGACTCCTTCCTGGCTGGAGAGGGAGGCAAGACAGCCAAAAGGAGATGCTGATCTTCATTTAGAACCCATCGTTGAAGGCAATAAGAATCTGTAAGTGACCTGAGGGTTGCAGATGATCCAGGCTGAAGATGTTCTTGGAAAAAGTAATGAAGCGCTGACTCCTTCCTGGCTGGAGAGGGAGGCGCGACAGCCAAAAGGAGATGCTGATCTTCATTTAGAACCCATCGTTGAAGGCAATAAGAATCTGTAAGTGACCTGAGGGTTGTAGATGATCCAGGCGAAGATGTTCTTGGAAAAAGTAATGAAGCGCTGACTCCTTCCTGGCTGGAGAGGGAGGCAAGACAGCCAAAAGGAGATGCTGATCTTCATTTAGAACCCATCGTTGAAGGCAATAAGAATCTGTAAGTGACCTGAGGGTTGCAGATGATCCAGGCTGAAGATGTTCTTGGAAAAAGTAATGAAGCGCTGACTCCTTCCTGGCTGGAGAGGGAGGCGCGACAGCCAAAAGGAGATGCTGATCTTCATTTAGAACCCATCGTTGAAGGCAATAAGAATCTGTAAGTGACCTGAGGGTTGTAGATGATCCAGGCGAAGATGTTCTTGGAAAAAGTAATGAAGCGCTGACTCCTTCCTGGCTGGAGAGGGAGGCAAGACAGCCAAAAGGAGATGCTGATCTTCATTTAGAACCCATCGTTGAAGGCAATAAGAATCTGTAAGTGACCTGAGGGTTGCAGATGATCCAGGCTGAAGATGTTCTTGGAAAAAGTAATGAAGCGCTGACTCCTTCCTGGCTGGAGAGGGAGGCAAGACAGCCAAAAGGAGATGCTGATCTTCATTTTGAACCCATCGTTGAAGGCAATAAGAATCTGTAAGTGACCTGAGGATTGCAGATGATCCAGGCTGAAGATGTTCTTGGAAAAAGTAATGAAGCGCTGACTCCTTCCTGGCTGGAGAGGGAGGCGCGACAGCCAAAAGGAGATGCTGATCTTCATTTAGAACCCATCATTGAAGGCAATATAGAATCTGTAAGTGACCTGAGGGTTGTAGATGATCCAGGCGAAGATGTTCTTGGAAAAAGTAATGAAGCGCTGACTCCTTCCTGGCTGGAGAGGGAGGCAAGACAGCCAAAAGGAAATGCTGATCTCCATTTAGAACCCATCGTTAAAGGCAATAAGAATCTGTAAGTGGATTTGCAGATGATCCAGGCTGAAGATGTTCTTGGAAAAAGTAATGAAGCGCTGACTCCTTCCTGGCTGGAGAGGGAGGCGCGACAGCCAAAAGGAGATGCTGATCTTCATTTAGAACCCATCATTGAAGGCAATATAGAATCTGTAAGTGACCTGAGGGTTGTAGATGATCCAGGCGAAGATGTTCTTGGAAAAAGTAATGAAGCGCTGACTCCTTCCTGGCTGGAGAGGGAGGCGAGACAGCCAAAAGGAGATGCGGACCTTCGCTTAGTTGACATCTCTCTCTATGTCCGGGGGTCACAGTCGATGAAAAAGTGGTCGAAGGAAAAAGAGTCTTGGCAGATGACAAATCAGACGCTGCAGGAGGAGAACCGCTCCCGTTAAGGAAGATGCATCCATTCCTCAAAAAGTCATTTCACTCCATTAAAATTTGCTTGAGGTAGAGGAATTGGACAGATTGTAGTACCATGTTCATAAAAGAAAACAACTTCTTCAAAAAAAAAGCATACTCAAATTTAGTTTCATCATCTATTTGAACTTTATCATAATTCAGAACTACAAATCTGTATTTGGATAAGTTCTTGCGTTCATTATTGATTGAGAGTTATTTAATAGGGTGCGAATTTCTCGCATAGTTTGTTCCATTGACTGCATTGATTCAAGCGGAACAAGCACATAAGATTCGTGACGGTTAGCAGGGTCACGGTTGGTGCGAATATCGAAAGGTTCCTGTGTGTCGTCATCACTGCAATGAAATTTAGAACATAAATGAATTGGCGAAAATAAATTTCCTTAAAAAGAAAATTGATCGTTAGCATAAAGGCAATAAATTTCGTCTTAACATAGTTTCAGCTTTTAGAATCTTATTTCAGCCTTTAGTCTCCAAGCTATTAAAAAAACTAAAAAAAAAAAAAACCTTGGCGCACGAAGGGTTTTTCATTCCTTTGGCAGGGGATTCTAAATAATGTTTGAGGCTCACGTCAGTATCTTAAACGTTTCGTGGCAATTAAATGAAGCTGCGTTCTGAAGCATTTTCAAGTAAACTTTAAATGCAGTAGGAACATATAAAGTATGGAGTGACGCATCTGGGAGGGGGCTGAGTGAACTCCCCCTTAACCCCCCCCCCCCGCAACACTCAAGAAAAATGTCTTTGCGCCATCGTATGTAGAAAAACTTCAAAATGTACTTCTGAACGCTCTTGGTGCAAAATTTCAGTTGTTTCCTGAATTTTTGATGAGCAAAAAGAATATGTTTTGCTTGAGCATATTTGTTCACAATAATAAGACAAAAAATTAAGGATGATGAATATATTCCACTTTTGCTTTAAAGTAGTAAAAGAAATAATAAATTCTTAAAATATCACAATAGCTTTTTTACTTCCTTTTACAAAAAAGGAAGTATTGTATTCGCGCAAAAATTTTCACTCAAAAATCGACCTTAATTTCCATTTTACTCACCCCCGAATGAATATTGAGTTCTTTTTCGACTCGACCACGCGTGAATAAGTGCCTAAGAACGTATAGACACGCGAAATATCCATAATGACGATTCCCGAGTTAATTACAACGAATTTTCTCGTGACGTCTGTATGTACGTATGTATGGCGCATAACTCAAGAACGGTAAGTCCTAGAAAGTTGAAATTTGGTACGTAGACCCCTAGTGGAGTCTAGTTGTGCACTTCATTTTGGTTGCATTTGGGTGTTTCATCTAAAGGGGTGTTTTGCCCCTTTTTTTTGGGGGGAGGGAATCATTGTTAATTTCGATGTAAACTCAAGTGGTGTTCTAATTTGGCGGACACTTGGCGATATATCGCCAGTCTTTTGGCCGCCAACTTGGCGACAAATTTGGCGATTTTTTTAAAAATCTGTTTTAATTTGGCCTCTGTTGGTGATATTTAGAGAGTAGACTATTGAATCACAATAAAATTGCCAGTGATGGGGAAATGACATTAAATTGGAGTAAAAGGACGTCATGTGATGCACATATCAACTCGTTTGTTATTAATGATGAGATAAAAACATATTTACCAGTTACGCTTCCATCGCTTGTAGAGGTAGGCAAACGTGGCCGTCCCGGCTAGAAGCCCGGCCGAAAGCAAAGCAGCTTTAATGTAATGCATTATCTGAAAATATATAAATGTTAATTTGTGTATGTTTCAACCAAAAAAAAAAAAAAATGTTCATGCAATAAGAATGATCTATTCAGCAAAATCGTAATCTGTTACCGTTTCTCCAAAAGAACATTATTTTTCAACTCGTTACTTGTTTTAATGTTTACCTTAATTTTAAACGTAACTAATTAGTGCGAAGACATAATCATAAAATAATACATCATGCATTGCTTCATATTTTTCTGAACATTTAAAAAATTTCTTTAATAAGTACTAGTGTACGCCTTTATTACAGTTCAGAAATAAAGCATTTACTTTATTGTTGAAAAAGGAAAAACCAACACCTAATTTTAGATTCCATCACGTAGGATAACAGCATTCAATATAACTATATTTTTAAAATAGTGAATAAATGAATTTCATTGTTTCTGTAACTATCGGAGTGTTCAGATAATTAAGTCATTTTATATGATTTCATCCCTAGTATTGTGAACTGATGCAGAAACGACATTTAAAGAGGTTTTTTTTTGCCGAAAAATTTATCCATAAATATCGCTACGTTTGCCAAACTCACTCCTTATTCGAAATATCATTTGCCTCATTTTTCATCAACTTGTCGGTATGTCACCAAGTTAGCAAAAAATATTTGGCGATGCATCACTAAATGATCGCCGATTTTATGACATTATTTTAGTCTGCATTGAAATTAACAAAAAAAAAAAAAAAATCCGTTTGCGAACTTCTTTTGGAACATTTGAACGCATGCAAAAAGGTTGCTGCATAGCTAGATCCTACTCAATCTACTTACAAAAGTTCAACCTTACGCTACAGATTGTTTTTGAGTTTTGCGAGGTTCATACGCACGAACAAGTGTAAGTACGATAATTTTCCCGGAAGTGCAGAAATTAGATATTTTGAATGAACATCCACAGTGAGATCTAAAAATTACCGACCTTTTTAGTAGGACGGTAAAATAAGCGTGAAAACTTGTTTTAAACTTTATATTTATTCCAAATATCTTCCATTTAATCAAAACAACGTTTCGAACGACTATTTGAATTTAAGAATTTTTTAAATTCGGTTTTGGGAATGCTCTTTTGCACCTGTGCCACGCTGCTTGAATGGGATGGTTTCCTTTAATCAAAAGTACTACTTTAGGTTACTGAAATCGACAGAATGAGGGGGGGGGGGGATATGGAACCAGGAAAATCTTATATTTTTTTTGAAACGTTTGACTTTTAAATAATTATTTTAAATATCCGATTTTTCAAACTGGCCGTTGTCTTTATGACGTCACAAGTGATGTACTTTGGCGCTACTCCACTGGCGTGCTGAATGTTTATGCTTTCTGTCTACCGCATTTCCCGATGATACTTCAGGAGCGAATTAAATATTGCGCTCTGCACTAATAGCATCAGACACGTGTGCAGAGCGTAAAAAAGAAATTGAATCTGCGCACCGATTAAAATGTATTTTTTAAAATATTAAACTTTGTCAAATTATTTTAAAAAATATTTTCAAAATTTCGGAAACGGCCCCATTGCTGGAACATTATCTTAAATAGCTCCTTTCATTCCAGTTTTCAGTTTTGGGTGCAGAAAAGGGATTTGTGTCTTCGATTCATCTGATCTATCACCATGTGGCCATTTTCTGTTCCCAAAACTGGAAACTACACTGAAAAGAGCTTTTGACGATGCTGTTCCAGACTCTCATGCAGCCGTGACACAGTTGCTAAAAAACATTCTTAAAACCGAATTTAAAAAATCTATGGTTGACTGTTTAAAACTTTGTATCGAGTTAATTGTGTCCTATGTTCAATAAATATTAGCTTTAAAACATATTGCCAGGCTCTTTTTTTCTAGCACTAAAAAGTTCGCTTCTTTTAGATCGCACGCACTGTTTAAGTTCGTAGTAGATAAACGCATTCGGAAATAACGAAAGAAAGTGCGCAACCTTCATGGAGTGAGTAAAATCAAACATTTAGGCCGAAACTTAAGGGATACTGATTAGGCGAATAAGACATCCTAGACTCGTTAACGGAGGTAAAATGCATTGATTTACAACATATGAATTAAATAATTCACTCACTAAATAGTATCGCTAAACTGAAATGTTTAAGTTCGCTCATTTCAATATTTGGACTAAATTTCCATAGACGAATTTGGAAATGATCAAAGCGTGGGAATTATTTTCATGGTATTGATTTATGCAACTTTCAATGACAAAAATTAAATTCTATCCAAAGCGTCATCTGGACCTCACACTACTTCATTGTGCGACTGTTAAATTTTCTGTGTGTTTTATTTATTTATTTATTTATTTATTATTATTACTATTAATTTTTTTTTTTGATAACTCAAAAAAAAAAAAAAAGAGAAAAGGGTGCTTGGATTCATGAGCGTGCGTTATAACTAAACGTAGAAGAAAAACGCGTGTAAAGAAAAACAAATGTAATATAATAATGCCTTAGAGGGAGCAAAAGAAATATTGTAGTTTCTCCCTTGGGCTTCCCCTCGTGATCCGTTACAGAAAAATCCTTCAGAAATTTATTTCTTCCAATTTCAACATTTCATTCAATAAGGCGTTAAATACCGAAAATAACACCAAAATTAATTCAGATTCTAAACGTCATTCTTGTCGCCAAATTTTCCGATAGTTAGCGACAGAAACTTGGCGAACCATAACTTGGCGATATGTCGCCAGCAGTATAGTCTGCATTGAAATTGACAACAAGGAAGTAAAAATTAAGATCGTAGATATTATCCACTGCAGTTCAATACGGTTAGGTTGTTATACAAAATGGTTTCAACAAATAAAATCTTACCTCAATATTCAATTGAAAAATCGCAGAGAAATCACTTTTATGTTAGCAACTTGAAAGTTCTTCTCCAAATGACGAATAACGATTCTTGAGAACGAAATATTGTTCAGGTAACAATGGAATAAATACCATTGTTGTTACAAGAGTAAAATGTTATTATATTGTTCATTTTATCCAACAACGGGAATACAACTGTTTGTTGGGGCGGTTATGCTAAAATTTAAGAAAAAAAACGAAAAAAATATATTTTGAAACATATTTTTAAATATCAAAAAACATCTTTAGATGTCAAATTTTCAAAAATTGAAAAGAAAAAAAAACATGCTCCACTTTTTCCTCAATTTTAAACATTGCTTAAAAAACAGTTTTCAAATTTTAACCGCCGTCAGAGTTGATAACTCACTTAAAATGTAATATAGGGTAAAGACCCCAGTAATTGGCACTTTAAGAGTTTGTCCTTAAACTTACCTCTGTTTTCAGTACTTAGAAAAAAAATACTCTCTTGCAAATATTTTTGTATCAAAGAGTGCACATCCGTGCATCTATTTGGTTCACTAAAATCAAAAATATTTGAATTGATACTTTTATAAAAATATGTATATAAAAAGTTACCAAAATCACCAGTAATTGGCACCTGATTCCCCAGTGTATGACACCTTGTGATGCAGTAATTGGCACATGTTAATAGAACTGGAAAATCACTTTATTTTTTACTTTTAAATTACATACAAATTTTATCATCATAAGAAACATGAATAATGTTAATGTCTTTACTAATAATAAAGCAGAAAGTCTCTCTGTCAGGATCTCTCTCTGTCCGGATCTCTGTGACGCGCATAGCGCCTAGACCGTTCGGCCGATTTTCATGAAATTTGGCACAAAGTTAGTTTGTAGCATGGGGGTGTGCACCTCGAAGCGATTTTTTGAAATTCGATTTTGTTCTTTTTCTATTCCAATTTTAAGCCCATTTTTCATATAAATTTGATAATATGGGGAAGAATTTGTTTTCTTTATCTTTATCGTTACTAATAATAAAGCTGAAAGTCTCTCTGTCTGGATCTATGTCTGTCTGTCCGGATCTCTGTGAGGCGCATAGCGCCTAGACCGTTCGGCCGATTTTCATGAAATTTGGCAAAGTTAGTTTGTAGCATGGGGGTGTGCACCTCGAAGCGATTTTTCGAAAATTCGATGTGGTTCTTTTTTTTGTTCCAATTTTAAGAAAAAAAACTATCATAAATTACGAAATTATCATAACGTGGAACCATAACATGTTCACAAGCCCATTGGCGAGATACGAAATTATCATAACGTGGAACCGTAACACAGATACAAGCCAATTGGAGATAAAATTCACCACACAGGCAAACCAAAAGACCTTTTAATTTTTCTATTACGGGCAAAGCCGTGCGGGGTACCACTAGATTTATATAAATTAATGCTAAATCACTCTTCTTCATGTTGGAAAAGTATTTTAGAGAAATTAAAACATAAATTTGGAATGTTCCATGGAAAAGATATTGAAATTAATGCTGCTTCATCCTTCGGTTTACAGTTTTGATTTTACGAATGCTACCAAGTTAGGTTTGCCCTAAGTATAGTTAAAAACTCATATAGCATACTTTTTGCATAAGTTTTCCTCTTTTTTATTTATCAAATGCAACAAGTCGGTTTTCTTTCTCTTGAAAAACCATCCGCTGCAGGCGGCATTGAGATACCGTAGGTGGCAAACGGGGGTTAGCGAGCGAATCGAGCAGAGGACGGAGCCCCCAGTATAAAATTAATTACTGACTAACTTTCATTTGGATTTTTTTTCTGGTGAAAGTCACCCCAATCGACAAAAAGCCGCAACTTCAAAAATTGGTGATTTTGATGCTTTTTTTGACAATTACTGTCCAAAAGCTACCGATTTCAATTTCCGCTTTATCATATTCGTAATCTACGCAAAAAACTGAAGATAATGACACCTCACTCAGCTTTATCGCGGAAATGACGCAATTTCCCCAGTACTTGGCACACATGCCAATTACTGGGGACTAGCAAAATTGAAACACCAGTAAATGGCACCCATCATTATTTTAAAATTCTAAATAGGGACGAAAATATACTTCTACACAAATAAAGTAACACCTTTCAACTAAACAAAACTTTTGACAACGAAAATTTAAAATATATTTTAAGTCAGATTTTAATGGATTTATGTGCATGCTTCCCTTAAGCCAGAGAAGAAGCTTTTGCAACAAAAATGGCTGATTTGACACAAGCCACAATTGTTTCTCTTTCCTATGTACTGCTGCCATTTAGTAACATGAATTGAAGTTATAATCTTTAAAATTAATGTACATTCAGTTGGTATATAGCCTTCTATTTTAAAAAAAATTGGATACGAGTCTTTTTTTAGGACATTTTTGTTAGAAGTGCCAATCACTGGTGCCGTGCCAATTACTGGGGGTGTTACCCTATAAAGCCACATAGTGTCATAACGAATACGGCAACCACTCCGTCTCTAATGAGTCGCTACGTTTGGGGCAAATATTTTGCAAAATTGCTACATTTGGATATCTTTGACTAAAGTTTGAAACTAAGACTTTTATAATTTCGTTTAAATATTTTTCAGAGATTACCAGGGTGCAATGCTGTCACTGAGAAACATTTAGGCACCAAGAATACCCTCCTTAAAATAGTATTGAATGAGTTTCAAAAACACAGTACACTCCTTTTGCAAAAATATCAATTCATTAGAAATCAAGCCGATCTTTCTCTGATACACTGGTGGTAGAGCCCGTACAAATGGAGAGTGGTTTCGAAGTATGAGAATTTTCAGTTTTTGAAACTAATTTGATACTGGTTTAAGCATTGAAGGAGGGAATGATGATATGGGTAAGAGACGATTATTACAGTGTAAAAAAAATTCCGAAATGTTACTAAGCATTTTCATGTAACGTTTTGGCATTTCAATGGTTTTCATCCAAATCCTGGAAAAATGAAGTATCATGGTCAAAAAGATTCCTGAATTGCTACAAGTTGCACGGATGCAGACTCACGGTTGTAAAAATAGTTTTAGCTCCCAGTTTAAAAACTAACTGAGTGTATTTATAAAGTGTGTCGGCGTCTGTTCGATTACGGTCCATCCAGACTGATTAAGTTCCCAAAGGGAACGAATCAGTCCACGGACTACGTAACTTTCAAGTGAGTAAAATTTTTGAAAGTTACTTGCAATTCAGACTTAGCGTTGGCCATGTTTGCAATACTGCTATTGGAACTTCCTTGATAAGTCAGGAAGGTGCCAAGCTATTGTATTATACCTCCTTAAGTAATCTCTAAAACACCAGAGACACGCCTTTGTTTTAATCGGGAAGATCCCTGAATTTTTCAGGAGGCTTCCAGGATAATTTCAAGAAGGTTACTGAATTTTAGAGGGAAAGGTTCCTGGTTTTTGCAAGATATGTTACTGGCAGAAATTAGGCACATCAGCTGCCCATTATTTTCCAGGAACGTTTCTGAATTGTTTTTACAGTGCAGAGAGTTTAACCTGGTGGAAAAGTGGAGGAATCAATTGGCATCTTTCACACATCAGTCATCAGGCGCTCCAGGCACATGTGCCACCACCATTCTCATCCCCGTCAGTAGAGTCAACCTTTTAGTTGATTCAACTCATCGGCGTATTGCCAAACTTTCGCTCTACACACGAGTAAACTAGTTGAGTCAATTCGGTTCAGTTTTAACAGCACTGTGAAGCAGCTTTTTGAATAACTTCGGCTTATTAGAATAAAAGTTGATTCAACTAAATTGCATCGTGTGAACAGAACGAAAAAGCCAGTCAACTAGTTGACATGCCATTTTTTCGAAATGTTGTTGCAACTTACCACATTGTGTATGGGAGGCATAAATGTTGTTAATTGTTAGCGTAACAAACAGTAGCGTACTTAGGGGGTCTGGCGCCTCTGGCGAACTTAAGAAACTGCCCCCCCCCCTCCCCAGCGTCATCCCAACGGGAAGTCACCGGAAGTCAATGTGACACCCCCCCCCCCCTCCCAAAAAAAAAAGTTTTGGGGGGAACATTTTACTAATTAATTCGGTAAATTAGGCGACAATATTGCAACTTTCATGTTCTTATTTTCTATTTTTAAATTGTTTTCAATGATGCTCAATTTTCCTTCGCAGTAGATGTTATGTGTATGAAGATGTGTGCATGCTTAAATTTTGCCATTCAGTACAATTGGGATTTCATTCGGCATATTCAGAACTCTCCCCTTCCCAAAAATTTAAGTTCTCCCCCACCACTTCACATAAATTTAATAAAACCAATAATATTTGCAATTCGTTAATAAATATGAATAATGTCCGTTCTTGAGCTAAATGAGAATGAACATTTTTCAGTTCCATTTATAGAAATTAATTTATTATTTTTTTAAAACAGCTTCAACTTTTAAAATAATTGTTTCAAATTAGTAGGAAAAGGTACAATAAGCAGAATTTACACATTCACTAAATTGAAGAAAAAAACATTATTTTTTTTAATATAAAATTAAACGCATTTGTAAAATTCTATTATAAGTAGGGAAGCAAAGCAAACACAAAAAAAAAACATTGCTGATCTGAAATTGAGTAAAAAAACACCACCGTTTACATACAGGCAAAATGAAAATACAAAATATAAATGTTTTACTGTGATTTCAAAAAAGTCATTGTTAAAACTGGACGAAATTATAAGGACAACAAGCGTTTTGCCCTGAAAACCCCTAGTAATCAATAATATCCCCCTTTTTTTCAATCACTTTTATCAGTCTTGATTTCATGGAAGTTGAAGAACGTTCCTGAAAAATTTTATCGCGGGTTTTTCGATGGAGAAAATGAGTTTTTGCTTGTTTTGATATTGAATACCATTTTTTCATACTTTGGGTGCCAGAATGCTTCACAAAGTTTCCATTAAATTTAGGTCGAGCCTTTTGTCCAACCAGTACAGTATTTTTTTAAAAATAAGCACAAAGGAATTATTTTGAGGTTTGAGCAACATGTATTTAGGCATTATCTTGCTGGAACAAATTGTTTAAACTCGTAATTAACGGTGCTTTTAGTTAAAAAAAATTTGCTCAGTAGATTAACATTACTCTCAGAATTCATTCTGTCATGAACAAAAAAATATTGGTACAGTTTCCGTTCTTTGCGAAACTTCCTCAGACCATTACTGAGCCGCCTCCAAATGTACGCTTTGAGATTTCTTTTTTTCTTCACAAAGATCGTAGCAGAAGAAGCAAAAACAATATGTAGTCCATCCTAATTTAAAAAAAAAATTCTCATTAGAAAAGATTACAGTATCCCACTTTTTATCCATAAGAATGGATTTTTGTCAAGCTAAACCCTTGGTCTCGTATGAATTTTTTAAGAGTAGGTCGTGACATTAGTATCACATCATGAAACTTTTTTCTCTTTTTGTAAAACATGTCGAATAGTTAGAGAACTGCATCGTAACTTGAATTCCCATCTAATATCTCATGATGTTTGTTTTTTGGAACAAGCTCGTCTTGTTATCATGTGTTTCACACGTACAGAAACAGAAGACTTCCCCCTTGTTTCTCTTTGTGGTCCTTATCTGCCGAGATTTTTGAGAAAACTCTAAATGAACAATCTCTGTCTAGCCAGATTTGTTGTTATTTGAGGGACAGTAAGTCATGAAGTTTTTTAATCAACCACTTTCTTTTTCTTAAATTATTCAAGTTTATCACCTAGCGGTATGACTAAAAATAGAATGTGTCGTCCCCAATCGCTTGCGAAGCATGCATATCGTTATGTAGTCCAGTGTGCAGAACAAAAAGCAAGCAAATCTTGCTTTTTAGAACACACAAATCTAATTGTCCTTATAATTTTGTCCATATTACAGGGATGTCTAACTTCAAATTTCATTCTATGAATACGAAATTCCTATGAATTTCCAATAAAAGTAATTAAAAATGTTTCTTTTATCATCAGTTTCCAGTCAAAAAATTTGCATAACTTTCTGACCAAATGCAGTCAAGACGTTTCGGGATTTTTCTTCTATCCTTATAACTTTGGCTATCACTGGTATATATTCGTTAATTAAGGCTTCCCAATATTTTGTTCAAATAAGCCATTTTATGCTTACTTTATTTGTTATAATAAGAATAAATACTAAACCTAAGAAAAACTATACACGACAAAAACCCCTCCCATAAGAAGTTATCAGGGGTGCCCATCCCCCCCAAGCTCAATGGCGCAAATCCCCCCCCCCCAAAAAAAAAAAAAAATTTCTCGCTTTCGAATCGGGTTAAAGATAATAAATCTAAAACGCAGTTTTAGACTATGTGTGGTAACGTTAGGGAAAGAAGAGATCCTATTGGGCTCGCCCGAGGAAAATTTTCAAAATTAAAGTCTTAAAAAAACTATGTATGGTTGGGAGAAAAGCAGTTTTCTAAAACTGAAGCTGTTAAATCGCAATTGTAGCCGACCTTTGTGACGTTGAAAAAATAAGTTTTCGGAAGCTCTCCCGGAATTTTCTCAAAATTGAAGCCCTGAAAACCAAATTTGAGACGGGTTTTTTAATAATGTTGAAGAGAGGGGGGGGGGAGTAGAGGGGCACTCTACTTAAATTTTCGAACTTGTAGCTATAAAAACACAGTTTTAATGGATCTTGATAATGTTAGTGGAAGGTGAATTTCGGTGCCATTCCCCCGGCAATTTTTTGAAATTGATACACCAAATACGCAATTCTAGGCTTGTCTTTGATCGTGTTAAGGAAGGGGGAATCAGGGGCTCTCTCCTATAAGTTTTTCGAAATTGCAGTTCTCGAAACGCAGTTTCAGATGACTCTTCTTGATAAAGAGGGTGTTATTCTGGCGTTACAGTGGAGTCGCTTTCCTATAAGTTTTCCAAAATTGATGTCGCATAGCCAGAAAAGATGGATCACACACACCGTGACAGATATTTTTCGGAAATCCTCAAAAATGGATTCAGCAATTCAGCAACATCGAAAATCAGAACTCGAGAACTTTAACGAATCAAATATCCTTCTATACGTATCAGACATAGAAGAACGTAAATATGATTTACGAAAAATAATTTAAACACCTTAAGAACAGACTGCTCTACTTCCATCAGCGAAAACCAACATCACTGAAAGTTTTAATAAAAATCATCTAATGATAAATTGAAACAATCAGTTTAAAAATGATAGAGAAGATGGGAGTAAAGTGAAACGAAAAATTCTTTATAAGCTTAAGCTAGCTAATGAAGAAAATATATTAATTGTCGATTGGAGGAATAAAAAATATGTTATTCGCAAACTTCAAAACTAGTTCTTGACGATTGTCAAGGTGCAAATGAATCAATGAAAGACTAAGAGCATACTGGTCAGAATTATTACAAACAATAAAACATTTTCGGCTCTCTCCCTCTCATCACTGTCACACGTATTCACCGTGCAAAATTGTGCTACTTCCAGAAAATTTATAAAAAATTGAAAAGAAATCAAATCATCTGATCCAGCTTTGAAACGGACACCAACTCCATGCCGTCTGTGATGTTCCCTTCATTGAAAAAGAGACACGGTGATTAAATTTTGCAAAGAGTACCAGGGCTGTCGCTAGGTCAAAAAACTTGGGGGGAGGGAAAGGAGGGGGTACGCTTTTGGCAGCCCCTTACTTGTTTCAAACTCATGTTCAAATATGCAGAGAGAGAGAAAGAGAGAAGATTTGGCTTCCGGTTTAGCAGGGATAGTCATATTACTAGACCTTAGTACTAGTAATATAAATTTAATAGTAAGGATAATATTCTGTCAGAATTAGGGGGCGTCGGAGGGCTACCTTCTTGCATTATTTCGAAATTGAAGACATAAAAAAGCAGTTTTAGACTATATTTTAAGTTTGGGAGGAAGGGGAGAGAAGTTCCAGGATAGCTTCTCCCGATAATTTTTTCAAATTTAAGTTCCCAACACAATCGTACGTCATATTTAATTATGTTCAGAAGAGGGAGTCCGAGGGCTCTCCCCCGAGAGTTTTCAAGATTGTTATTTGAAAAACACAGTTTTACACGATCTATGGTGATGTTAAGGGAGGAAGAGACTCGGGGTCATCGTTCTATAATTTATCAAAATACAAACTTCAAGCACACATTCCCAATTGTGGATTATTTCTGATTGTGACACGTAAAGGAGGGTCCGGGGGTACTCCCCCGGGAGAAACTTGAAAATTATAGTTCGAAAAATGCAGTTTTATACGATCTATGGTGATATTAAAGGGAAGAGAGATGCGGAGTGTTTTGAAATTTTGGACTTTTTAAAAACATTGGTCCCCCGGAATGTTTTGAAATTTTGAAGCCTTAAAGACGCGATTGTAGACTTTTTTCGCTAAAATTTAGTGCATCATCAGTTTCTTGAAATTAAAGCTCCGAAAACGTAATTTGAGCCGACCTTCGATGAAAGGGGGGGGGGGGGGGTTGAAGGGGCTCCCGACCAGAAATGTTTTGTAATTCAAATATTGAAGCACTAAAAGCGAGATTTAAGATATTTTTGATGATGTTGGCGAGACAGAGAGAGAGAGAGAGAAAGAAAGGGGGGGGGGGGAGCATTCTCTGGAAAAAATTTCGATCTGTTGAAACCGCAGTTTTAGAAGATTTTTTGGTTATAATAAGGAGTGGAGAGATTTGGAGTCCTCCCGTGGTAAATTTTCAAAATTGAAATTCAATTAACCCAAGCGTAGACGATTTTAAAGAATGTTAGAGGGGTTGAAGATTTTGGAGATCTCCCCCGAAAATTTTTCTGAATTGAAGCCTTAACAATGAAATTTTTGAAGATCTTCGGTAAACGGTAATGTTTGGAGGACTACAGTTTCGGGACATCTCAGAGAGTTTTTTTGAAATTAAATTCCAAAAGACGAAATTTATTCGACCTTGAATGATGATGAATCAATTGAGAGGGCGTTTCTCAAAGGTTACGTTGGGAGCACTCTCACGGTTTTTCGAAATTGCAGTCCTAAATACTCAGGTGTAGGCCATCTTTAATGACTTTAGGGTAAAGGATGGGTTTGAGAACGTTTTCCCGGGATTTTTTCAAAATCTAAGTTTTAAAAACTCACTTCCAGGCCAGCTTTGGGGTCGTAAAAAGAAGGGTTTGGAGTTCCCTACTCTTCCTTTCAGTTCGGCTACGTCCCTCCTATTTTCATTGTAAATTTCAATTATTGATAAACATACTGTGGCAATATTTTTTTCTAATTTTCCTTTGCCAAACAGGTTGGATTTTCCATAATCAAGTTTTCCAATTCCCAGCCTAATATTTTTGTTTTCTTGCAATACAAGCGTTTACGGCCTTAGAAAAAGGTCTTTTAATATTTTGAACGGATGTGGTAATTTTCTGCGATACCTTAGGTCTCTATTCCACTTCATTTTAATTTAAATATGCCACCTGCATGTCTTGATCAAGCTTTGATTTACTTATGATTTTTACAATCAAACATTTAGAATTTTTGGCGTGAAAGTTCATTATAATACTTTAAATCTCTCTTTGCATTTAACTGTTTTATTTTTTGCCCCTCTCTATCTCTATTTCAAATTTATTTCGGCGACCCATACATTTTTCTCCTCTTAGCAATGATTTTCAGGACATTTTTCATCAAAAAAAAAAAAAAAAAAAACACATGGGAATGTTTCGGCGACTCCTATCTATGGGCTGTTCTAATGAAGCTGTCTATATTATGTTTTTTTTTTTTTTTTTTTTTTTTTTTTTTTTTTTTACTGAAGAACCATGAAGCACGGTTTTGTGTAACCAGGGCCGCCGAGAGACAAGGCGTGCACCATGTTAGTTTGGCGCCGGTCCTCCCTCCCATTATGATAATTTTACTCTATGCACAATAATTTGAGCCAAACCCATAGTTTCCGACTAGGCAGACATACCCACTTTGTGGCTTAGTGAAGAGTGGCTGTACTGAATACTTTTTTTTTTTTTTTTGTGTTAATAAAAATGTTTGAAGCGTACATTTCTGCGGCCCTTACTTAGATACTCTTAATAGAAGAAAATCATAGATGTTCTTAAATTGTATTTTAAGGTTACATTTTCTATTAAAATTTTACAGAAAAAATACTTTTTGTCACTATTATTTCAATTGTTCATTTATAATTACTATTTTAATTATTCAAAACAACGGAGAATTTCCCTTTTTCTTCGTTAGTTGCATCGCCAAAATGATATTGGCGGCCCCACTTCTGAAAAACTGGGGAGGGGGGGGGGGGCTACGGCAACGGCCCTGAGGGGTACCTGAAAAAAGTATTATAATGCATCTATTTCTTGTTAAATGAGTTTAAATATTTTTTCTTTCCAAAATTCAAAAATTTCATGTTCTAAAGAAAAAAAAACCTTCTGGAAAAAAAATCCCCCCCAAAAATTTTGATGGCGCAACTTGCGCCATAATCCCCCCCCCCCTGTGGGCACCCCTGGAAGTTATCACTTCAAAAATACTAGTGTCAATTCTGAAGACAAAGATAGCGCTGAAGAGCAAAAAGATCTTAAAATTTAAAAGATTGATGAGTAGCTGTGTTTTCCATAGCAAATAGCAAGACATTTTACAAAATCTATGATAAGCCTTTACTTAGTTTACAATGTTTCAAAAGAAGACCTTCAGTTTTATCCATACCAAATAAAGTCATAATTTATTTCAAAATTTTAAGCAGAATTCAGCAGATCTGGAAATTGCCTTTCTCTCAGTAAGAAATGGGTCTTGATTATTATGGTTTGCTGGAGCTAAACAGAAATGCTACTGATGAAGACATTAAAAAAGCATACAGGAAGCTTGCTTTAAAATTTCACCCGATAAGGTATTCATTTCTCTTTTGCATTCCTTTCCAAGTCGCCGGGAACTTTCGGTAATGTTTTTGGCGTTTTTTAAGACCGCCGAAAAGTGCCTTTTTGCAAAAATTTTGACTCTGCCGCAAGAACGGTACCAATCAGAACCGATTAAACATTTTTAAAAAGGGAAATTATCGTAACATGAAACCTGACAAATTCACGCGGAAGTTTCTCGTCGCAAAAATAGCTGTTTGCCATTTTTGCTCCTCATTTTTTAATTTAATAAATTAACATTTTATAACATAGTTGATGAATTGTTTTTGTTATTGTTATGATTAGTATTATAAAGCGGATTATTTTTTATTTTAATCACTTGATTCATTTGTTTGGAGATTTTTTTGCCATTTTAATATAACTTTTACTCTTGTCAAATAATTGCCTTCCTTTCTGTCAAAACTTTACTTTAAACTTTTAAACACTGATTTCGGCAACATTTGGCAAGCAAAAAGCTCTTTGTTTTGAGAAGTTTGGCAATAATTTTAGACACGCGCCAAGTGTTAAACGTTAAAATAATTCCCCCCTCTTGGACATTTAACTGTTTAAGAGACCATGAAACCAAGCTGTAATTATTTAATAGTTTTAAGTATTCAACGTTAAAGCATTCAGAGTAAAAACAAATTAAAAGGGTTCTCACACAAAACTTTAATACCATTTCGGGAGCTTAATTGCTCGTGACATGTACACAATTTATCCACATTTTTTAAAGATTAGTAGAGAAACAAATAGTAGGGAAATACCGTCGTACGTACGGTTACCACAATACAACATAGAGGAAAGGGTTATCAAAATAAAATATTTATCGCCAAAAATTCGACGACCGCGTCAGATTCCCAATTATCGGAATATCCCCAGCAAGCTCACCAACAGGTAAGAACCACTTCCGATTAACTTACATCTTAATCCACTACTATGAAAAAATAAATAAAATTTTGACAGTTGAGACTTAGCCAATTCTCCATTTGTTGCCAAATTTTTTCACAACTAGGTAATCGAAAATTTCTGATAGTATACTAATGATTTAGTCACATAACCAATTTTGAATTCCATTAAGATTCCTTTCTCATTTGCTCATTTATTTCCAGAAACGATGATCCTTCTCTCAGTGACCGCTTCACCGCCATTGCGGAAGCCTATGACGTTTTGAGCACTCCCCAGTTCAAAGCACTGTTTGATCAGTTCGGTGAAGAAGCACTCAAAACTGGAGTGCCTGTGCCACCTGATGAGACACAGGAAGAAGGACCTGTTATAATTTACACCTTTCATGGAAATCCCGAAAAAGTAATTGACAAATTTAATGACTATTCTTTGCTTCATTTTCTTCATCGAAAGCAAACTGTGTAATCAAAACACAATGTACGTTTACGTACCTCTTGTTGACTCATCTGTCTAGAGTAGTCAATAACCGAGCTGACTTATGAGGCAGAGACAAACTGCTTATTACCCAAGCTTTTACTTTCAATTTAGAGTTGAACCACGCCACTTTTTACTCCAGGGTCTCCCGTACCTACCACTATTTGTGGTTTAACCAGTTTGATGGAACCCTGAAGACAGCTCTGATTTTTTGATCCAGTCCGGAAACCGAGCAATCCCTGGTCCAACACCCCCAGAGGTGTAGTTTCACTTGGAGGACTTTGTGACCATGAGCATACTTAACGTTCCCCAGTCACCATTAATGAAGACGGTGGATCTTCGACCGGCTAGGATCGAACCCGGAACCCTCCGGTCACTGAGAGGCACGAGTCTGATGCCTTACCAATCAGGCCACCACGGCCCCTGTAGCACACTGTCTGCGGGTTGTCGCTGGTGTGCGAAATTAATTTTAGCTACCAGTTTGTTGGTAATCTCAGCTTCAATCAGAGAGTATCTACCTTCAGCTCCGTTATTGACTATTCCAGGCTGACGAAGCCATAAAAAGGACGAAACAGCAGTTTCTGGATGTCGTATAATCCAACAATCGGTATTTTGTATGAAGTGAGAAATATTCGATATCATACAACGCAGGATTTATGAGCAGCTCGGAAACACAGCTTCACCCTCAAGACTCCAGAGTGTTTCTGCAAAAAATCTGAGAAGACAAGGCGCTGAATTCATCTGTATTACGACATAGATGGTGTGCATACCGATGAGGGTCTAAAAAAGGGGAAGGATGCGGAATGACTCTTCAGACTTAAAGGTAACTGTATAACATTCAACCATCACTGATATAATGTTGAAAAAAGGTGTGGGGGAGGAGGGGTACGTCCACTTTAGACCACTCTGTGCGAAGATACATTGTGAAAACCTTCCTTATCGATAAATTACTTTTAAATTAAAAAAAAAAAAAACCGCCTTAAAAAAATACCCATTAACTAAAAAGCAAAAAATAACTGATTACACTTACATTCTATTTCCTACCCAGACATAGAAATGAAATTTATTTTACAATTCCAGTACAAAAATCAACTAAACTAAACACTGAATTATAAAATAAACACTGATTAGAATTACTATACGATGAATTATTTTAAATACCTAACTAATTATATACGATCTCTTAATTTTTAATAACCTTTTGAAGTCGGGGCCTCCTATAAACAACTACATAACGTAACTGACAACCCACCGAATCCTGAATTAAACACTAATTTAACTGCACGCGAAATTAGTCTTTAAAACTAAACCTCCTCAGTTACGTTAGGTAGAAGTTTATAGGAGGCCCCGACTTCAAAAGGTTATTAAAAATTAAGAGATCGTTTATAATTAGTTAGGTATTTAAAATAATTCATCGTATAGTAATTTAAATCAGTGTTTATTTTATAACTAGCAAAAATACCCGGCGTTGCCTGGGTCAGTAATAATTATTAGAAAAAATCGTTACTTGCTTTTGTTTTCTGTTTTAAGTGAAAGAATTTAAAACACATCTTTTTGACGTGATTAAAAATCGAGTTTCTTCCTTACCCATAAAACTAAAATAGCAATAAGTATAAAAAACAAAGTAATATTGATTTAGAAACGAAAGCACTATATTTAAGCATATACAAATTTAAAAACATGAAATTAATCTTCTCATATTTAAAAAGATTAATCTGTTGATACTTTTTTTTAACATGGAGTCTAAAACCTTCTCTGTATGGCTAATGAAGTACGAAGTGATTAAAAAAAAGTAGTTGCGCTCGTAATCCCCTTATACTTGCTTTAGTTATTTCGGGAAATTTTAATCATTGTGGCTCTTGGTGCGATTTTACCGAATTTGCGAAAGTCGTTTCGGGGTACCTTCGATGATGCTCCCCCATTCTTTCCTTACTTTGTAAAACGATATGATATTAATTTTCGTTACAGAGATATCGTCGCTAGATGCTGAGATATTTTTGGTCACCATAAAATGGCGCTAAACAGTTTCATCCGAAATGTTACCAAAATAAGTAATACAATTTGGTGATTGTTTGAAATTGTGCAAAAAGGAAAATTAATGGAAGTTTTTGTGCTGTTTATGGATTTGCCTAATTTAGTTGCAGGATTATTTAACACAGTAAAAAAGGTCTTTTGAAAATTCTTTGATTGGCGATATTTTGTTTACATGGTGAAAGCTGAGAAACATTATGACGTAGTCTTCGGCTTCAAAAACAGCAACGTTGAAAAAACTGCCAAATGCATCAGCTACGGAAATCTTTCTGCAAAAATTTTGGCGATCTGCTGGTTGTTTGGATAATGAGTAAGTGTTTAATCAGCATAAATAATAATAAAAACCATTAATTACATTAAAGTTCCGTTTAAATGGAAAATCATCAGCCAAATCATGTATTATTTGCCAATCTTATGCAAAAATCTTACTTCAAGATTTGACTTGAGAAAAGCCTTGAACAATCACGAAAAGCAAAGAAAGTCAACAATACAACAATTGTCGCTATCGACAGGGAGTTGAGATGATACACTAAATACTGTATTGAGTTGAGGAAAGCCTTCGAACATGGATCTAAAAAGCTCATAACTCGTTTTTTATTCTACTTAGAAATTTCGAACAGGTGCCATCTTCAGCAGAAAAATCAGAGCTTTCGATGGACATATAATGTAAATATGTGCAAGTATTTTTTCATCCCAATATTAGAGAATTTATACAAAAATTGTGTTTTATTGCCCCCCTAAGGGGGTTTTGTCCCCCATAACGGGACGAAAACTACCCTATGTGTTATTCTGATGCATAAGCTATATTATTGTAAAGTTTCATCAAAATCCGTTCAGTAGTTTTTGCGTGAAAGAGTAACAAACATCCATCCATACATCCATACATCCATACATCCATACAGACAAACTTTCGCATATATAATATTAGTAAGATTCAGTGTTTAGTTTAGTTGATTTTTGTACTGGAATTGTAAAATAAATTTCATTTCTATGTTTGGGTAGGAAATAGAATGTAAGTGTAATCAGTAATTTTTTGCTTTTTAGTTAATGGGTATTTTTTGAAGGCGGTTTTTTTATTTTAAAGTAATTTTTTTTTTGCTTTTTAGTGGTGTAAATAACACGGCGAGCGTCTCGGAGACTTCCGACGACTGTGAAGAAAGGCTTTTTCAAATGCGTAACTAATGTACAAAAAAAAATTGTCTTCATCATTAGTTCAACTTTATCAAAGTTTGCTTTCCGAAAGCAAATGCACGAGTCACTTAAAAAAAAAAAAAAAAAAAAATCGCTTTAAGTTTAAATTTGTAAAATTGTAAATTTTAGAATTGTAATATTGTAAATTGTAATTTATGTTTCGCAATACATGTCATGTAACTCGTGATAAAAGTCGCATGTTTCTTCACATGGCCCCACTATAGATGAAGATTAAAAATTCCACTAGAATGAATTTTATGTTTGCTTCAGAGAATCCTTAATTCAAAATTTTCTTTATCATTACTCTTAATAATATATACATTTTTTGTACTTTCTTTAACTATAGGTAAAGAAAGTGTATACCTTTGTTTTATGGCCTTTGTTTATCAATGGGTTTTATATTTAATCGTTTGATTGGGAAATTGCACGAAATTTATTGTTTTACCCTTAACTTTTCCCTAAAGAACAAATAGGGTGAATCAAGGATTTGGAACCTAAGTTATACCACCCCTAAACAAAACCACCACTAAACAACAACAACAACAAAAAAAAACGTAAAAACCGGTTTACTAAGTGAGACGATATACAAAGTTAATAAAGTACAAATCGATTTAAATGTGAGTATGATATTTGAAGAGTTCCCTCAATTTCATCAAACCTGAACTTGATTACCATTAGACCGCCGAGGAAGTATACCGTTTCAAAGAAAAAAAGAATTTTCCTTATCGGTACAGGCAGGGGCGTGCACAGAAATTTTGGAGCCCACCACAAATGACTTTTCCGGGCCCCTCTCCATATTGTTTACCCCTATATTTCACCCTTAGTTATAAAAATATTGGGCCCTCTTCAGGCTCGGGCCCGAGTCAACAGGTGTCCCCCCCCTCCCTGTGCACGCCCCTGGGTACAGGTGTCTTCGAGTATTTATGGAACATTGTACAAAGGAAAAACAAATCCGAGTTCAGAACCTCCTCCTTTTTTTTTGAAGCCTGCTAATTAATATAACCCTAATTTCAAATTGAACTGGTGTCATCGTGAAATAGTAAATCTAGAATATTGGTCAAACTTCAGAAATCATACACAGTTATAATGTATATTATTAAAGAATATAAATTAAATCGTGGGGGAGGGATGTTCTGTATTCGATTCCCCCTCAATTGAACACTAAATATATTTTAAAACTGGAATATTAAATAAAGAACTTTATATTTTAGTGCCTAAATAAAGTTATTTATTAGTAAATAAAATATTAAGGTAATTGATTCAACTATTAAAGTAGCAAAATATATTTAATTTACTGCTTTGCTACGCAGTAATAAATACATTAGTAACACCGAAAGTAAAAAATTAACAGGGGGCGCAGCGTTGCGAAAATCAATCATCCATGTGCCGCGAGAAGTAAAGATCGTTCAAGAGAAAATACACCGATCACAGCAAAAACCACGTGACGGTGACGAATGAAATTTAAAGTTTCTTGGATTTCTCTGAGACCCCGTATCAGATCCAGACCAAATTACAATGGGACCATCTGGGAAGTATACCCTTCCAAACAATTTTTTTTTTTTTTTTCAAATCGGTCCAGTGGTTCTAGGAAAAAACGTCCCCAGCAAAACCAGTAGTGTTGGAATAATTTGAAAACACACATAAAAAGCTGCAATACGAAATCATAACCTCCTTTTTTGAAGTCGGTTAAAAATTTCCCAAAGCTACTACACGATTCCGGGAGATTGGTACTGTGCATCAGATCAGGTAATTTTGATTTTCTGCTGAGTTTATGATATTGTTCCAATAAATAATCCAAATTTTTGACCTTCAGCTCCAAACGCAACTTAGTAAAAATCGAAATTAACGTGAATTTTTAGACTTTACTGAAGTTTTTTTTTTCTCCACGATTTTAACCCTAAACAACTAGTTCTACAATCATACCTACCATGAATGTTTTCAAAGGAGATTAAATTTACAGCAATATAAATCTAGAACTATCTCTTTAGATCCAATAGTTAGCGAGATAAAGCCATTCAGAACGGTAAAATATTGCTACAGCTTGTAAGGGGTACAAGGAAAAAAAAACTTTTAAAGGATTCATTTCGGAAATTATTGAGCCCGAAGAGACATATAGATTCATATTGCTAGATTCATATTGTAGCAAATTTAGTCCTCTTTAAAAAGTTCATAGTATGTATTATTGAAAAACTAGTTTTTTTTTGGTTAAAATCGGAAAAAACTACCGTATATTTTAAAATTTCACGCTTTTTTTTTCGATTTATATAAAGGTTGAGTTCGGCACTCGCGGTCAAAAACTTGGATGGAACTATTTACTGGATCAATAACATAAACAACTCAGCAAAAAGGAATCAGAACTACCGGATCTGACCGTTACCGTCGCAACACATATGGTCACTGGACTACACTGTTGAGTCAAATTCGACTTGTTTTTAAAGTTAGCGTTTTTTAATTTTTTTTCCAGGTGTACCGAGATTTTTTTGGAGTGATCAACCCCTTTGCTGATTATTACCTCCCCAATTTAGACCCCAGTTACAAGTTCTTCGAGAAGGTAACACCAGTCCCCGGTCCTGACCAGGAGCACACGTGCTCACTCACCTTGGACGAAGTATACTACGGCTGTACCAAGACCATCAGCATCCCGCTTAAGGTGGTTGATGAGAGTGGCACGAGGACTATCGACAAGATGGAGAGTTTCACTTTCAAGGTACCCAAAGGTAAGCACATTGAAGAGTATTTCTGAGCAAGTGTATGATGCGATGTACCGACAGCCCGGTTATTGCATCCAGAGACTGCAGTTTTGTCCTTGTTATGAACTTATCAGTCTGGAATAGTGAATAACCGAGCTGGAGGCAGATGTGATCTTATTGAAGCTGAGAGAGCTGATGATCTAGCTTAATAATTAAAAACTGAGCGTATGTATCTATGTATGCACCTATGTATGTACCTATGTATGTATCTATGTCTGAGTTATTTCCCCCGAACGCCAGTGAACTGACAATCGAACTAGGTATCGATAGGTTCGTAATTTTCCAGTCTTTATGTTTGGCTATTTAGCACACTCATCCGATAATAACTAGCGGAGATATCAAATAAAAAAATATATATATTAATTATGATACTTAGGTTTCGACATAAAATCTTCATTATTCGAAGGCTTTCCTTTACTCAAATTATTGTTCACTGCTTCATCTCAACTTTCCGTAACAATGCTGTTATTAACAATTTGTAGCGTGGAGAAAATCATTGAAAAGAAAGATCTGTTGGCATTTTTTCTCTCGAATATGAACAAATAAAATTCTGGTTTTTGTTTTGAGGCTTTTCCTGCAATCGGGGGATTTGAAATGTTTCCTTTTTGGTTATTTTTCCGCAATCGGCCGCAAAATTTTGAACACGTGTCACTTGACATAACTTTTATTTTCGAGGTAGACCATGCAAAGCCGAGCAACGCAGCTAGTTAAAGAATAACTTTTGAAACCCAAATTATCAGTATATCGTTTCTAGTGATTGAAATACCGTTATACCGGTATACCGAATACCGGTATTTCGAGCGATTTTGCAATTTCGAAATACCGGTATTTGCTGAGGTGAAATACCGGTATTTTCGGTAAGCTGAAAATAATAAATAGTTTCAATTAAAGAGTTTTCAATTTAACTTATAAAATATCTACTTTTATTTTAAACGTATATTTCTTTTCGCATGATAAAGTACCGAAATCGATCAAATGATGTAAAAGTTTGGCTTAAAAGAACGAAATAATTGAATATCTATTAACAAAAGTAGCGGGAAGATTGTAAAATGATATCGTCATTACTAGATGGTGAGATGAATCGAATTTTCGTGCGACTTTGTGCACATGCATTTATTTTTTCCGTTTCCCTGATCACTCACTTTCTCTTTTGTGAAAGTTCATTTCGAGTGTAATTTTGAATGCATTTGTCCTATTCACCTATGAACAATTTATTCCAACCATCATTTGTAGAAATACTTTATGACTACCTTTTTAATTATTTCTCTCAAATGTACTAAATTTTGACAAAAACTTTTTCTTGTTAGCCTATCAAATGGTAATGTGTTGTCACCAGTATTGGTTTGTTGTACTGTCTCGTAATTTAGCTTTATACTTGGCAAGATAATATTTATAAATTTTACAGTACTTTTAAAATTTTTATAGAGGTTAAAGCATAATCAATTGAAGCATATTATACCAGGAGGCTGGTGAAGTTTTCATTTCCTTTTTGTTCTTTTCTTTCCGTGCTTTCAAAGTGATCTAGAAGTTTAAATGATTTGAAATTTTATATGTGTTCTAACCCGCATAATTCGTCTTAATATAGGGGACGTTTTTTTTAAAAGCTCCTTTATTATACTTGGCCTGATTGTCGCGGAAAAATCTGAGGGCTGCCTTTTGCTTATATCTCAGCAACTAGACCACTTAGAGACTTCGGGATTACACTAAGTGATTTGCTTAATCTTAAGGTACAACTTAATGCTTAAAATTCAATTCTAAAATAAATTATTTCGGTTTGGATGGAAAACAGCAAATTTCTTGTAATTTCCCCATTAAATGTTTAAATGTAAAACCCATTGTTACAAATTTCGTTGCCTTACAACATTATTATTGATAGTAATCATAATAAAAATTTTGTATCAAAGCTTCTCTGGAGCAAACATAAAATGTATCCACTATCCCATTGCTTTCTCAGGATTTTTTTCCTCATCTTTGCGGATAATCGAGAACGGAACTAAGTAAAGACACATATTAGGATCTTTATCACGAGTAACTTGTACGTTGTGAAATATGAATTAATTTCGAAAACCTTTAATATATAAATGGTTCTAATTAAGTTAACACGCAAATAAATCCTAGAGGGGAACAAGGATTCATTTTTAGTGCCAAATGCTTAAAGTTTTAGACACGTATACAATTTTTGTTTCCTTTTAGTATGAAGCATTTATGTGCAAAAAAGAGGTGAAATTTCGTGATGGCAACATTATTCTATTTCTGAAATACATTTACACTAAAAAGAATAAAATAACAGAATTTTTTAAAAAAATACTAAGCACTTTTCATAGTGCACTCAAAAGGACAAAATAACTTAAAAGGACAAAATAACTTTTCTGGGTCAGAAAGGACAATATTTAAGTACTCCTGCAGTTTTCAATTATTCCAAGAAAATGACTCCATAAACGAGGAAAAGTGCGGTTCAAGTCATTTCAAACCAAACTTTCCCAGAAAAATATGCATGTTTCAACACTCAAAGTTATGACAGAAAGTTAGATAATGATAAGAAATTCTCTACCTGACTTGAGCCGCACTTTTCCTCGTTTGTGGAGTCATTTTCTTGTAATAATTGAAAACTACAGGAGTACTTAAATATTGTCCTTTCTGACCCAGAAAAGTTATTTTGTCCTTTTGAGTGCATTACGAAAAGTGCTTAGTATTTTTTAAAAAAAATCTGTTATTTATTTTAGTAACAGTTCATTTTATTCTTGCCACGAATCTATCCTTTAAAATGTACAAAACTCAAGATTTTTAACTAATTCGAACGGAACTAAAAGTTTTGCCAATCAGCAGGACTAGGCTCCACACAAATCGAAAACTGTAATTTTCTTAATGTCATTCCATTATTGAATCTTTGAAATAAGTATGTAAACAGAACTTGAATTTCCCCAAAAATATGCTTGTATTTAATAAAGCTATTGAGAGGATATTCCACTATAATTATACTACATCGTAGTACTTAACGCACAAAAATAAACTCTAAAAAATACTTTGCAGCTGCTCAATCACTTGCCAAAATTGACTTTTTTTCAGGTTAGGATGGCATATTTGGATGCTTCACGTGCCAAATCGATTAACTCCATAAAACAAAAAGTCGAGAAAAGTGATTAAGAGGATAGTGCCACAAGAGTGAATGGGCCCTCGTGTTACATTTTCTGCCATCGCAGGATCAGAAATGTACTGAACCGAAAGTTATATAAATTCACATTTTAAGCATTGATTAAACACTATTAAAGCGGAAATGACGATTTTTTTTTTTTTTTTTTGGAAAGTGAAGTTAATTGATTTGGCAACTGAGGCATCCATTTGACGAAAATCAAAAGTTTCAGTGATTACAGGGAAATAATTCTCATTAAAACTGATTTTTTTTTGCACACTTCATCAATAACAATTAAAATATGAATACAAAACAGATATATATATATATATATATATATATATATATATATATATATATATATATATATATATATATATATATATATATATATATATATATATATATATATATATATATTGTTTAATGTTTTATTTATGCTATTCTTTGCATCGTGACGGAGTGACATTTCTCTCAACCAAGCTTTAGGACTTCTTTGTACAAATCAAAATTTCTGTGAATTATGTATTAATTCTTTCATTTAACACTCATAAGTACTTTTAAGATACAAAAGTACCAATTAGAAATTGTTAATTTGAATTATTTTACACCCATTGAAATAAAATAATAATTACCGTTCATGTGTTGTAAGAGAATGACAAGAATTACCATTTTTTGCAATGACCGACAATATTTTAAATGAAATTAAGAAATTATTTTCCTAGGCTCATATAACGTTACTAAATAAAAAATTAGTAATTAGTGAAGTATTTTATAAATCATTTCAACAAAATTCGCAAAAAAAAAAAAAAAAAAAATCCAGCGAAAGTTTTCATTTTCATGGAATTTCCCTTCACTTAATACCAGGTCCGTAACCAGAAAATAATTTCGGGGAGGGTTTAAAAACTTTCATACGGAGCTTTGCGCTATTTGTGCTAATAATCAAATCCTCGGGTTATCAATTATGAAAGCGTTTTATGCAATTAATATACATATGAAAGTCATTTGAGTTTTGGAACAATATTTTTTTGGAAATTTTTAAATATAAACGAACGATTGTCAAACCGAACTTTTCGAGGGGGTGAACCCTAAGACCCCCCCCCCCCTACTTGTATACGGCCCTGCTTAATACAGTGCTTGTGCGGGATAAAGGTGAATGTTAAAGTGGTGTGATAAGAGCCAGCTGGAGGGGTATAGTTCTGGGGGTGTGTCACGTTAAACACCCCGTGATTCAAGCGGAATTTGTGCTTGGACTTTATATCTCTTATCGGAAGCTTGCATCTCACGGTTAAGAAGGAAAGGAAAATCAGGGCCAAGTGCAAGGAAAGAGATAGCAATCTCGATTATTTGTGTTTAATTTAGAAATCTTGGAATATTCCTCACGCGCCACAGTTTACTTTGACCTCACAAATCCTGAACAACATGACAAGCAATCATGATCGAGAGCTATAAGAGTAACAGCTTCTTGAAAATATTTCTGACATTCTTTTTTTCGATGCCTTGATTTAGTTTTTATTGTGTTCAACCAAAAAAATACTTTGCATAAAATCTGGTCTAGTTTCATCATCTGGTCTAGTTTTAGTATCTGGTCACTAAAACTATCATCACCGTTAATATCAAACTATTGAGTTTTCCAGAGAGTGAATTAGAACACTCATGTGAGACTTTGTGTAATCAAGCCATTATTTTACTTTTGAAGAAAAGCATATGAATTAGGAGATTACATCCGACGGAACAGCGTACTCTTCACCGTGGTCATCAAAGTGGTCTTGTTCATCCAACACCGTCAACTTCAAACGTCCAATTTACTTTCTCATAATTAGAACTTAGCCTTAGAACTTACCGAAATTTCAACTGATCTTCTGCGACTTGCAAATTTTTTTCACATTAAAAAACTTATAACTTCGAACCTTCCAGTAATGCTCAGCCCAGAAGAGGATAACTTAGAAGACAAACCCCTGGGTTGTAAAATTGGATCCATGCACAAAAAGGATGTGTTCGTCTGGAGCGTGCCATCGTCTTATTTCCTATATCTAGAAACCGATTCTACGCTAAGAAGTGAATTCTTCACTTTCACGCCGGCTCAAAACTCCAAGTTTTGTCTGATATTAGAGTGCGATACGTGCAATCCAGAAGGTTTCGACTTCTACGTGTGCCTGCTGAGAATACCATCCAGTGCTGGGAAAGTCATCGACCGCGAGAGCAGCATCAAGATATCATTTTCGTGGCTCGTCGATGGCATACCTGATGTGTGCGAGAAATGTGAAAGAACTATGAGGGAATGTGACAGGGTTTATGTGTCCTTCAGCCGACACCTCATACATGACAGACTCTCTGTGTTTAATTACGAAGCCAATGTACTCATACAGTGCACATTGGACTTGGAGGAGATGGTTGCTGACGAAGATCGGAGCACAGTCGGAACTGTTGTAGAGTCCGTCGTTCCAGAAGTTTGTTTGAAGCAGAGTGATCTGGCATGTGATCTATTGAATCTTCTTGCCAGCGAGAAGCATACTGATACCATTTTAACCGTGGGTGAGGAGGATTTCAAAGCTCATAAAGCCATACTGACCGCCAGATCGCCTGTCTTCGATGATATCTACGAGCAGAGTTCCTCTGACCGCTATCGTGTACTCATTGAGGATATCCCCAAGGAAGTTATGCCGCTGTTTTTGAGGTATTTATACACAGGAGATCAACCCGAGTTGTCGCTACAAACATCATCATCTCTTTTCGTCGTTGCGGACAAGTATTCTCTGCCGCAGCTGAAGAGAATCTGCTCTAGATACTTGTCCGCCAATATGTCCTCGGATTTTGTATTGAACGTATTGACACTTTTAAGCCAACATGATGATGAAGAATTGAAGGAAGCTGCCACGCGAGTAGTTTCAGATAATGCTTTTAAGGTAATGAAAACTACGGAATGGTTGGAGTTTCTAAAAAATCACACTGAATTGGCAAATAATATTATGCTACGTTGTTTGTCCATTCGAAATTAAGTTGTTAAATGGGATCATAGCAAATATTTTTTTAAAGGACCAGAGTGGAGTCTTTGCATTGAAATAAGAAAAAAAAATCATTAATGATGTTCTATAGATCGAATTTTTATACACTTAAAACAGTAGTTAAATTTTTCTCTAATATAAAAAAGTTATTTGATCTGGTGAATTCTAGTAAGTCTTGTTGTTTATTTTTTGAATTTATGCAAAATAGTCCTTTTTCATAATCCACGTGCAATGCATTTATTAATAAATTAAAAATTTAGTTGATAAGTCTGACAGATTATCTTCTTGAAAAATGAAGTGTTTACCTTTTTATTCATGTATGATGTATCCATTTAATTAGAAGCTATCTAAAATATTCAAAAAATGGCTCAAATGTCATCGATGCTAAATCTGTACCTCAGAGCCAGAAGGACGGAAGTCCAAAAATTACGATTTTCTGTTTATTGGTGCATTTGAGGCAGTGAGAAGCAAAGGGATGTAAGTGGACTATTTTAAGTTTTGAGTAAAACGCGTTTAAAGATCAGATCCTAGGTAGGCTTTCATTGAAATTTTTTTTCTAAATCATGCTGTACAGCAGCACCTACCAGGGCTACTAGTACAATCTCTTGCCCCAAGACAGAGGAGAGGTTCACCTACCATTTGTACCGGTTATCTCCAAATTTTTAATTTTGCCATTTTCATCCCTTTGCTTCTCATACCTCATTCAATGTAGCAGCCTATCCCGTATAGAGCCTAGTGAACGTAACTCTTTTTTTAAAAATCTTTTTAATTTTTTATAGGGAAAAAGAGCGCGCCTCTCATCCTCTACATGTGGCAGAAAAAAGTTTTTCCTCTCTACTGTAAAATTATCATAATGAGATTTACGTTCCTCTGGCTCTGAGGTACAAAAATAAACATTTCAGTTGTACGTTGAAGTGTTTTTTTTCCCCCTTCCTAACTTTAAGATATTTTGCGGGATAATCAAAATAACAAACTAACAAGAACATCAAAATAAAATTTTTAATGTCTGACAATTAGAATTGGAAAAAATAAGTTGGGGAATATTGGGGGCGGGGGGGGGGGGGGCAAAGTGAAATAGTGAAATATTTTCTCCGCTTTTAGTACCACTTACCTAGTAATATTTTAACGATGTAGTAACATTGGTAGTCTATTTCAATCAAGAAAAAATACCTTTGAAAATCAAAACGTATAATAATACAAGCAGTTTTCAAAAATTGATAATCAAATAAAAATATTTTGTTGTAAGTCAAAAATTCTTTTGATATTATCAAATGATAAAGTTCTTGTTATGAATAATTTAAATTTTTTGGGGACCTTATAGTATTCGGTGCAGTATTTATTTAGTTATCATTTAGCTCATTTGTATTTTTATTATTTTTTACAATTAGTCAAGTTTAAATAACGGTGCATAATTTTTTCGGCATGAAAAATCGAATATCCCCCCCCCCCATTATTTTTATTATGTCACAATATACAGCAAACAAATAATATTTCAGAGCAGTTGGTTTCTCATCTGCTCTGAGCAGGCTAATGCGACATCAATTAAAAGTTGGCCGCAGAGTTTCTGTGTATGTCTTTGACTACATAAACTAATTAGCATGCTATTGACCATTTTTGGGTTAGTCGTTCGCTCATTGCCACTTTCTATCAGTGGCGTAGCCAGAAATCATCTTCTTCCTTAAAATATTATCATTTTCGTACAATATTGCCGTACAGTGCAGTCTGACTGACAATCTGGTTCAATCGGCAGAGCGCCAAGATTCAAACCCATTGGACCTCGGTTCAACTTCCGCCAAGACGTCTCAGGCACATTTGCAACAAAATTGTTTATTTTAATGAAAAAAAAAAAGTTTTTAAACAAAGAGAACACTAATTAATACTCGAAATGCGTTGGTTATAAAGCTTGACCACGGATAGATGGCGGATGACCTTGAAGCAAAATATCATTTGTATCATTCGTAATAGATAGAATCTGCCAAAAAATACCGAATAGTAAGAGGTATGGTCTCGCTTATCGTATCTATTCCAAAATAATACCAGAAAACCTATTACAAATGATTTAAATGATGTTTTTGCTTCAAGGTCATCTGCCTTCTTTTCGTGGTCAAGCTATACATACGTTTTTAAACGGATACTCTGTCGATAACCAACAGCTGTACTCAACGCCTTACACGCAACCACAGGCAACGAGAAAGAAAGAAAGTGTGAAGAGCACATGCGCGACTTTTAGTCACACAAAAAACAACTTAGTCACTTCCGTCACACAAAAATCACACTTATCAGAATTTCAAAGCCCCCGCATACAAAGTTTCAATCAATAAGAAAATAAAAGAAGGGGGAAAAAAAAGGAAAAACTATGAAACTGCAAAAATTGCAAAAAAAAAAAAAAAAAAATGGCATCCTAAAAACACTATTTCAGCCGTTGTTTGCAGTCAACGTTATGAGAGAGAGAGAGAGAGTTCGGATGGGGGTTTCCTACTCGAAATCTTTTTTGAAACTGTTGCTCATTTTAAGCTTTTCATCCCTGAGAAAAGAAAGCTTTGCGGTCTTCCCTTAGAAATTTCCAAAAAGCGAAATTTGGAGCCACCTGTGATGACGTTAGGTTCGTGCACATTTGGGGTCCCTACCTTAGAATTTTTCTGAAATTTCAGTTTCAAAAACCCAACGCTAAGCTATTTTTGGAGACATTGGATGTAATGGGGATTTTAAAGTTCGAAGTTGATGTCCTTAATACAAATATTAGACTATCTTTAACCAAGTTAAAGGAAGGATCTTAACCGCCCTCAGGAATCTGTTGATATTGAAATTTTAAAAACTCAATATTAGGCTGAAAGATGAGATGTAAAGGGATATGGTGGGCGTTATCCTTTGGAAATGTTTCGAAACTCAAGGCCTAAAACTGCACTTTTGGGCTGTTTGGTGACGTTAAGGAATAGGAAGTCTCTTCCGGTTGCTCTTCCCGAAAAATATGACACCGCCCTCAGTCTGTAGCTTCTGACGAAGGAAGAGAAAAAAAAAAAAATAATCCTGAGGTGTCCACAAGACCAACACGTGTTTTGTATTTGAGTATAATTTTATTATCAAAGTCGTACCAACCTTAGAATTAAAAGACCTTTTTTTTGACTCCAAAAAAAGATCAAAAACATGATTTACTAATTGGGGAAACTCGTTAAATTTTTTCGCATCAAAAGTGTGAAATTGCCGCTCCCCCCCGAAAAGTGCCGCCGCGGGCGGCCGTCCCTTCCTAGCTACGCCACTGAGTTAATATTTAAAAAAAATTAATTGTCGAAAAAATGCCCTTAAAAATGGCTAATTCAAAAAAAAAAAAGATTTTGTAAAAATGTTCTCATCAAGAGCTTTTTCCAACAAAGTTTTTCTTAAACAAATCCGCCATTAAGTTCGCATTTTATATTTGCCTGGAATTTTTCCCGCAAGCGCTAATTCGCAACTCCAGAGCTCGATTACGCTACCTTGTGGTGATAAACAATACTAAAGAAAAAGGTAAAACATTCCATTCCACGTGTTTTCTTTTGGGTAAATTACCTGCTTCAGACAGTTTATGGTGTAATGTAATTTCAGAAGAATAAAAAAAAAAAAAAAACTGTCCACAAAAACGGTGAAAAATTACTGCCATTCATTAAGCGTCAAAGCAAATTATAAAATATGGCATTTGTTTGTTTTACCTTTTTCATCCGCCATTAGACAGTGGCTGCAGCGCCCTCAATAGTTTATTGGAGTTGCGAATATACAGTGCTTTGAGTTGTTCAAAGTTGAACGAAAAATTATTCAAATCAAAAAATGAAATACCGGAATGAGGTGTCACCGGGGGATCTTTCAAAAAAGAAAAGTTTGTTTGAATCGAATGATTTGTGAATTTTTTTAGGGGGGGGGGAGGAGGGGTTGGAGCTCATAGGTCGACCGGCAAACACATATTTTCCCGATCTCAAACCCCTACTTTCGAATTTGATATTTATTTTATTATTTTATCTATTTTTTTTTAAACTTTTTTTGTACTAAGCAATATTTTTACGATACATTAACTAGCCCACTAAACCACCTTTTATGTCCTTATTTATTTTATATTACTTTGACGAGAAAGTAGGCTGAAAATATATTTAAAATATCGTCTGTAATCAAAAAGCAATATTATTAAAAAAGGAAAAGATAAAATATCGTGATATGAAAGTGAAATATACTTTTTAATTTTTAATTTATCGTCTGCTAATGTTTAATCTATATATATAAAAATCTCGTGTCACGATGTTTGTTCGGGGTAAACTCCGAAACTACTGAACCGATTTTTATCAAATTTCATACGCATCTGTAATTTGGTTCAACTCAAAAGATAGCACGGTTTTTATAATTTTGTATTGCAAATAAAATGTTTATTATACATTAATAATGTGTATTGATTGTTTGGTTCTGTAAATTCTTACTAGATGGCACTGTAAGTTGATTCATCCTCAAAAATTTTATTCTTAATTTAATTAAAATTTACGAATGATATTATGTTACGAATATTGATGGTTATCAACAATATCGCCGTAGAAAGGAGTAACATAGAGGCCACACTTTTCAATCTAAATGTCAAATTCTACAAATCAAGTTGAAATTGATAAGCACCTGGTAGTTCCATACTCACAACTGCTTTTAAAAACGTATGAGGCTTATATAAATGTCGAGTTTTGCAGTTCCGTGAAATCCATTAAATACTTCGTCCAATACGTTAGTAAAAGTCCTTATTAGGTAACATGTCACGTAAGAGATATGGACGAAATTGCGGGAAAAACAGGAGGAGCGATGAGTGGACATAAAAACAGCAATCTGGCTTCCCCATATACGATAGAGACCCTTCTGCACAGTATCTTGCAGTATATCTTGAAAACGGTCAACAAGTATATTTTACCAAGATATTTTCTACGGAGAGCACTTGAACCAACAAAAACGACCCTGATTTTTTTTTTTTTTTCATTGTCAAAAACCTAAAGTGTTTGGCCCAATTCTCGGAAGTAAATTTATTTACCAATGTTCCACGCTATTTTACATGCACTCTAAACAAATCCGAAATGTCACTGATTATTTCCGTGGAACATGTTGAGATTTCACAGGTTCTCAACATTTTTATTTGGAAATCAAGTATCTGCTTCAAAAAGTTTCCTGAATTGCTACAAACGTCATGAATGCAGACTTCTCACTGTAGCGAAAAATGTTTTTACTTTCCAGTTTAAAGATTAACTGAGCGTATTTATTAATGTATCGACTTCTGCTCAATTATGTTCAGTCTACATTGACTAAACTCTCAATGAGAGTGAATGAGCCTCTGGATTCCGTAGCTTTGTAGGAATTGCAGACGAATTAGACCATGATACTTGCTTGCAAGTCTGCCTTACCTTTCGCCATGCTTGCAGCACTAGTGTTGGAGCTTTCTTGTAAAAGTAGAGAGGTGTCAAGCTTTCTGTTCAACTTAACTACACTTTTCCTGAAGGTTCAGCGCCACGACTGGCTTTTAGCCTGGGATAGTACTGATTTCTTCAAAGATTCCAGGATAATTTCAGGAAGGTTAATGAACTTTAGTGATGAACTGACTTCATTACCGTCGTCATTGCCCGTCCAGATTGATGTAGCTCCTAATGGGAGCAAGTGAGTCTGTGGATTCCGTAACTTTCCAAGAGTAACAAGCAAGTAGAATTCTTTGTGCATGCTTGAAAGTCTTTCTTAGCAATGGCTATGGTTGCGATAATGCTTTTGGTACTTTCTTGGTGAGGCGAAAAATGTGCTAAGCTATTATTTTTAATCTTACTTCGGTTCTCTCTAAAGGTTTCAGAGAAATAATTGTCTCGAATCGGAGAGGTTTCGGAATTCTTCAGAAAAACTTCAGGATAATTTTAGGAAGGTTTCTGACTTTTGGTGGGATACGTTCCTATTTTTTTCTAAGATATGTTACTGGCAGAAATTGCGCGTATTCGCTGCCCATTATTTTTCAGGACGTTTCTTAATTGTTTTTAGTGTTGAATAAAATCAAAAAAATCATGGAAGCCACGCAAACAAAGAACACAACATTCATCAATTTCGGGCATAATTAAAAATTAAAGCCAAGACATTGGGACCAAAACTCCATCCAAAACAAAACTGCTCATCCAAAACAAATTGAATGTTGTTTTTGCATTTGATTTCGTTAAACATTCCCTAAAGGACGGGAATATTTGCGGACCGTTAATTGTCGAGTGTTTAATACATATCACGATGCATTTCGCGAATTGTAATTATTGGTAGCATACAATCATTGGGAGTTGCATTTCCTAATGCAGGTTTTGCATAACGAGCAACAGTATTCGTGATTTGTTTAAGATAATTTTCACGACATAATATCCAACACAGTCATCATTTCTGTGAGAAAATTATATAAATTTTATGCTTAAGGATGTACTCCATAGAGTTAAACAAACACACCGATGTCCAAATCTAAATTTTACACCAAAGATGTATAATGAAGCTTTAGTGTTGATTGAAGATTTATACATTTCAATTTCAAATTTGTTGTTTAGTCATTATGGTGTGGTATCACCTGATCGATTGGTCACCGACTTAGTTGACACTGATTTGCACCGAGAAAAAACAGTGCAGTGAGGCTGTTTCAGCTATAGTTATTGTGAATAATGAGCCATTACTGACATGACAACTGAAAAAAAAAATCATAATCAGATTGTGCTGACCGTTGATGCTGAACAAGGTTATACAGTTGTCGATGAAAACAAAGCCGTAAACATTCCAACTCAATTTTTAAATTCTCTGGATATACCAGGACCACTAGACGATTTTCGGTTCAAAATTCGTTTACCAATCATTATTTTTCACAGTTTAAACCCACCTAGATTATGCAACGGTACACGTTTCTTCATCAAAATTTCAACAATTTTGACGGAAAAGTTTAAAGGAGCAATTTTTGTGTTGCCACGTAAGCGATTAATAGCGTCATTATTTTCAAACACATTTGGAAGGCTTCAATTTCCGATTTGTTTAGCTTTCGAAAAGACCATAAATAGATCTCAAGACCAAACAATGTCTACTTTCGGTTTGGACTTCAAACATACATGTTTCTCTCATGGGCAACTACAGGGTGTCCTGAAAAAGACTGACTGTTTTCAAAAATTCGTAAACAAAATGGTTAATGACAAAAAAAAAAAAATAATTTTTGCAGAAAATTCATGTGGTGGGCCGTAACTTTCGTCTCCCAAAGTTCCAAAATTTAGTTCAAGAATTTTCCAATAGATGGCGCAGCAGATATAAGACCGTAAATCAAAGAAAGACAGAAAATTACATCATAGTTTTTCGAAAAATGTTTTTAATAATAAAACTTCGCAACAATATTTTCAAAATGCCTGCCGCCGGCTGCAACCACATGTCGCAATTGGAGGAAAAATGGTGAATTCCAATAATTATTTTTTGACTTAGAGGCTTACCATCTGCAGCGCCATCTATTTAAAAACTTTTGAACTAAACTTTGGAGCTCTGGGGGACGAAACTTACGGTCCACCACATGAATTGTCTGCAAAAAATATTTTTTTATTATTAACCATTTTCCTGTTATAAATTTTTGAAAACAGTCAGTCTGTTTCAGGACACCCTGTATCTATTACCTGCTCACGAGTGGGACAGTTATCATACCTATTAGTGCTAGCAAAAGACAGGTTAAGCAAGAATATTGTGCACAACATAGTGCTTATATAATTTTTAGTTTTCAAACAATAGAATCAATAGGTCGAAGAGTCAATGTTATCTACCTCATTTAGGAAATTTAATTTTTATATGTTTTTAATTTAGTTAATGTATTTTGTATGAAGGTTATTGATTACAAACTATAGATAAATTGAGATGAATAAAATTTAGTGTATATTCTAAAACTATATGTTGGTTTATGTTTAATTTCTACGTTCTGATATATTGCAATCAGTTTCGATATTTACTATCACTTTCAAGTTATTTTGCTTTTATTTTTGGCCGAAGTCATACTTCCAAAATTTACTAAGCGTAAGTATAGTGCTTTAACCATTGAAAATTTAGTTAGTACTTATTAAATTCAATAGTTACTTAATTCAGCCTAACACGTACATTATCAATCTCATTTGTTTTAAAATTGGCTAGACTATTTTAAGCTTTGCTAAAAATATTAGTTAGACTATCAAAATATTGAGTAAAAGAATATTTTAATCCAACTACTTCGCCACAGCAACGCGTGGCTGGGTCAGCTAGTTTTATAATATTTTTTAAACATGTATAGGCATCTGTTAGAGTTGTTTATGTTCTTAAGATTTTATAGGTCAATTATTGCTATTCGGTGATTCATTAATATCTTTTTTGTAAAGTAAAGTGCCTTCTAATTTTTTGTACTAAACAATGTCTATGTGCGCTGGCTCTAGTGTAATGAACGAAATCTTGATATTAAGATCGTTCAGAGCTGCAGATTGATACAATTTTTGATTTCCTTTAAGTTACAAAATTACTAAGCAAAAGTAAGTAATTTAAAACGTATTAATATATTTTACAACGAAAAATTGAGTAAAACAGTAAAATTTGGGTAGAAAAACTGTTTATTAAATTTTTAGATTATAAATATTGTGTTTATTTAATAGCGCCATCTAGAGACAAATTTTTTTGTGTAAGTGTTAACAGTCCACGGAACATAGTTCCTATTTCAATTGCTAATTAAAACTTAATGAGACAGTTCCAGCGTGTGAACATTGTATTTTTCTATTGAGTTCAACATTTATAATAGATTTCAAGCAAGTTCACGTAGTCCCTATGATTGGTAAACGAACTTGAACGATATTTGCGCTCGGCCCATAGACTAAAAGTGCTTCGCAACGTGAAAGTTTTAAACATTCAATTCAATATTTTGTTTAAATCTTTCAATTTGAGCAGTCTCAATAATTTAAATGTACTTTGAACTATATTTCGTATTGACGTCTTAAATAGTATCTTTTAGTCATTTAATAGCTCTTACTTTAAGACTTTCACTGTAAAAAAATTCCGAAACGTTACTGGGTATTTCCGTGTTGCGTTTCGGGATTTTAATGGTTTTTATCCACTTCCTGGAAAAATCAAGTATCATTGTCAAAAGGTTTCCTGAATTGCTACAACTGCACGAATGCACACTTTTCACTGCCGTGAAAAATATTTTTAGCTCCCAGTTTAAAGATTAACTGAGCGTATTTATAAAGTTTATCGGCTTCAGTTCAATTACGGCCCGTCCATGTGAATTAAGCTCTCAAAGGGAGCGAATAAGTATGGATTACGTTGCTTTGCACGAATTGCAGACGAGTAAAATTCCCGTAACTTACTTGCAATTCTGTCGTAGCTTTGGCCATGTTTCCAATAATGATCTTGGAACTTCCTTGATAAATCAGGAAGACGCCGAGCTACTTACTATATTATACCTTCTTAAGTTTACTCTAATTTTTTCAGAGACACGACTGGCTTTAAACGGAAAGATTTCTGAATTTTTCAGGAGGCTTCCAGGATAATTTCAGGAAGGATACTAAATTTTAGCGGAAAACGTTTCTAGACTTTACAAGATATGTTACTGACAGAAATTGGGCACATCAGCTGCCCATTATTTTCCAAGAACGTTTCTGAATCGTTTTTACAGTGTTTTACTCCTTAATTGAGTAACATTAAGTAAAATACTAATAAAGAATTTTTAAAGAATCCAGCTCTAAATTTTGGAAACTATCACACCATACACCCATTAAGCCCACAGAACTATGAAATATACTATTGATTTATGTGTCATTAGCTGCATTACTCGACGTTGTTAAAATAAAAGTTTCGTCTAGGGATACATGTTTAACAATCAGGTTTAAAAAAGAAGGGGAAAAAATAGCGCAAACATTTCCCGTCAATTTGTAGAAAGCACAAATTTATCACTCAAAATTTAAATTAAGGCATCATTGGATTTTTTCGTAATCATTCTGGATTTTGTGGCAAAACCCCCCAAGGTGGTCCCCATACACCCCATTTTGATGAGAAAAAACTTATGTGAATTCCTGAGCATCAAAAGACCGCTGCGCCATGTTTAGAAAAAAATCCGACGAAAACTGAATTTGCATAAGGAAAACCCCTTGTGGGTTGTATTCGCACCCTCCCCCCTTTCTTCATACGTCGGCGAAAACCCCTATGACAATTCCTGACCATCAAAGAACCGCTGTGCCAAATTTGCAAAAATCCGACGAAAACTGTGGATTTGTATAAAGAAATCCCATGTGGGAGGGAGGATGGTTCCCATTGCGAACGAAAATTACTCTAAGTGAATTTTTGAGCATCAAAGGACCTGTCTGCAAAATTTTTGCAAAATTCCGACGTAAATTGGATTTGCATAAGGAGAACCTCCGGGTTGTTTTCGCCCCTCCCCCCTCCCTCATCGGTAGGCGAAAAACTCCCTATGAAAGAATCGCTGATCCAAATTTGACAAAGATCCGACGAAAACTGTGGACTCGTAAAAGGAAACCCCTGGTGGGAAGGGGGAGGTCCGATTTCGAATGAAAACTGCCCTATATGTGAATTCTTGAGTACCAAAGGACCTTTATGCAAAATTTGAAAAAATCCGGCGTAAACTGGATTTGCATAAGGAAAACCTCCGAGACGCACCCCACCCCCTCCCTCATAGGTAGGCGAAAAAACTCCCTATGAAAATTCCTAAGCATCAAAGAACCGCTGTGCCAAATTTTTTCAAAGATCCGACGAAAACTGTGGATTTGTAAAGCAAACCCCCGTGGGAGAGGGTGGGGGGTTCCGATTGCGAACGAAAACTACCCGATGTGAATTCCTGAGCATCAAAGGATCTCTGTGCCATGTTTGGAGAAAATCCGACATAAACTGGATTTGCATAAGAAACCCCCCTTATGGTTTATTCGCATCCTCCCCCTTCCCTCTTAGGTAGGCGAAAAGCCCTATGACAATTCCTGACCATCAAAGAATCGCTGTGCCAAATTTGGCAAAGATCCGTCGAAAACTGTGGATTCGTGAAAGGAAACCCTCGGGGGAGGGGGCGTGGGGTGGTTTCGATTGCGAACGAAAACTACCCTACGTGAAATCTTGAGCATCAAAGGACCTCTTTGCCATATTTGGCAAAAATCTGACGCAAATTGTGAATTTGCATTAATAAAATTGCCGTTTGGTTAAATATAATATAAATACACTGCTCGACTTTTGAAAATGCAACACCAGGGAGTGGTCAGAAAGTGATGAAATTTGAAAAAAGACAGAGACAGCAAGGAATAATAAATGATCTTAATTTCAAAATGATAGGCAGAATACAGAGCGAGAACGGCGTCGGCTCAGTAGGATGTAGGACCACCGCGGACAGCGATACACGAAGAAACACGTCTAGGCAAAGGGTTAATAACGGTGCGGATGGTGTACAGAGGGATGGCTCTCCATTCCCTTTCAACCATTTGCCACAGTTCGTCTTCTGAACGAGGCAGGGACAGAGTCTACAAACGGCGTTCAATCACATCCCACACATGTTCGATTGGTGACGGGTCAGGAGAGTATGGTGGCCAGGGAAGCATCTGTGTGCTTTGGAGAGCATGTTGGCAGATGCGAGCACTATGTGGTCGGGCGTTATCCTACTGAAAAATTGCATTAGGTAGCCCTTGAAGGTAAGGGATTGCCACCGGTCGCAGCACATTATCCAAGTATTGTTTTGCCGTCATAGTGCCCTGAATACGAACTGGAGGTGATATGGAATTGTACGCAATTGCGCCCCAAACCATTATGCCACGTTGTAGTGCGGTGGGACGTTCCACAGTTGGTGCCGGATTGGATCTGTCTCCACGTCGACGCCACACACGTATGCGGCGACTATCATTGGATAAACAGAAGCGGGATTCATCTGAGAATACGACATTTCTCCATTCTGTCAACCCACGTCGCTCTAGTCCGGCATCATACTAAACGTTGCTGTCTATGTTGTGGGGTCAATGACAGTCTTCTTAGCGGACGCCGTGATTGCAGACCACGTGCGACCAAACGACGGGAAATGGTTCTGGTTGACACGGGAACATTCAGTGTATCTTGCACCTGCTGCAGAATCGAGGAACAAGTGACTTGTGGGTCTGCTACAGCTTGTCGGTGGATGCGTCGATCCACGCGTTCTGATGTCACTCTGACTGCCCCTGCACCCCACAATCTTACCACATTTCGTTGTTCCAACCATCTTCGGCACAGCCGATGCACCGTGCTCGCATCCATGTGGGTATCAGCTGCGATTTGACGTACGGACCAACCTCCCCTTCTCAGTCCGATCATCATACCCCTCGTAAAATCGTCTATCTACTGGAAGTGCCTTCGTTGACGGCTACCTGGCAGTCTCTCGTGTTACACGAATCCTCCAAGACAAAAAAAAAATTTCTTCGATAATTCTCCAGTCAGAAATAATGACACGAATATTACCCATTCTACAAGTTCCTTCCCTTATATCTTACTTCACGTGCGTCGGAGAGCTGCGCATTTCACATCATTTACCAGAGGCGTAACTTGGCCACGTAAAGTGGGGGGGGGGGGGGGGCAAACTTTTTTTTTTCAAGGGAAATTTATTTGATTCATATTCTGCCATCCAATTAAAATGCTGAAAATTTTACTTTTTCAAAAAATAATGAATAAATTTAAGAAATCATAATAACTTTTAACGCAATGAATGTTAAAGTAAGTATGTAAAGAGAACAGAGCTACGGAGAGTGATGCCGGAACCGCCGATATAATTCCATGGACTAATTAGAAAGTTCAAGGAATTCTAAGTACTTTGGAAATGATTTTTCTTTCTTCCGAAGCTGTTTTCCAGGATCCCAGGAATGAAAATTCTGTACAGTGTACACACACACCCTGTCATTAGTGACCTTTGCCCTAAACCAAAGTGATATTCTATTTCAGTGACGCAACAAGAAAAAAAATTAGGGGGTGGGGGGCACATCGTGAAAGAAAAGAAAAAATTATACCTGATAGGAAAGGGGGAAGGGAAAGGAATCTGGGGGCTCTCCCCCGGAAAATTTTTTAAACTTTTAGCTTTAAAAACGCAATTTTAGACTTTCTTTGTTGATGTTAGGGGGACAAAAGGTACAGAGGTCTCAGCAGAATTTCTAGAAATTGAAGCTTTATAAAACACAATTATAGGCCATATTTATCGACGTCAGGGTAACAGATGGAGCTGAAGGACTGTCCCCGATTGATTTTTTTTTACAGGTCGAAATCAAGTCCCCCTCCCCCTGCTTTCGACATTGAAGTTTCAAAAACACAATTTTAGACAGACGTTGAAGATTTTACGGGAAGGAGGTTCTGAAGCTCTTCCCTGGTAAAATTTTCAAAATTATGAGGCAAAAAACTAAAGCAATGTTTTATATTCAGGGGTTATTCCACTTAAATTTTTGTAAGTAGTTTAAAAAAACAAGTTGCTAATGATATTGGAGGGGGCAAACTCGAAGTGCGCACCGAGCAACCCTAAAAACGGGGTTGGCAAAAGAGAAAAGCTATCGCCAAGCATGAACTGCGCTCTTTCCTCCCCCCGAATGTCGAACGATCTCAATTTCACCGGGGTTTTGACATCTCTGTCGCTTTATCAGTAAAAGTTTCGTTGGCGAAAAGAAATGAAACATAAGTGGAATTTATTTTTAGCTCGTTATCTTGCAATACATGCACATAGGATGTCATCTTAATTTTGAAAAAAAAAAAAAAAAAATACATACATGTATATTGCTTCTGTAAAAAATAATTAATTGACTTTTTATTGCTCTTTTTCCACATTTTCTTGATTTCGTTTATTTAATTTGACATTTTTTGAAAAATTTAGGAATTTGCAAATATTACAAAATTAAAGCTTTGTATTGTGAATTAAAGCGTTAATAAAAAGTTTGGTTTTAATTAAAATTTGATAAAGCGGTAAAATAATAATTTTACCCGCTATTAATATGGTGTACATATAAAACATAACAATTTTCACCTAACATCACTGATGCGTTTTCTTTAACAATTAACAAATTGTATCTCAAGAACAAATTATGTAATGGAGGGGGGGTTCTGTTCCCTGGGCCTTCTAATGCCCAGGGAACAGAAGTGACACATTTTGAAAATTTGAAAAAATATTCTGATCATTGATTTAAAATATAAATTTAATGCTCTTTCTTGCCACAAAATTCGCAAGGTGTCTGGTGACGTATAAACGGTATCAGCAGTGACGATTTATTAAAATTTCACAGTCTAGGAGAAGACTGTTCGTACTTTAAACTGTACACTATTAATGTAGACTAAAAAAAAAAACAGTAAATGTGCATATTTCAGTATTTGAGAATAAATCAGTTAAAAGTAGCATTACGTACAACCTTATTGGTTTTCTCCTAAGCTGACCCCCCCCCCCCCCCCCATTATGTGAATTTTGTTTTCGGAAAGCAATATATGTAAAAGTATGGATGTTTGTGTGTATAACATATAACCTTTTTTTTTTTTTGCTCTTGATCTTCACAATATTGAAGGAACATGTGGTATACTAATCCAGCTCTGAATAATATAGCATAGGACAAGCAAGTTGAATTAGATGGACCAGGTGGTGCATCAAATTCCCCCCAATTCTTGTATGTACATACAGTCTTTAAAAGATTTTTCGAGTAGGAAAAAGGTTTGTGCTCGGAAACTATACGTTGCATCCTGGAAATGTTTTTACCAAGAGCTTCGTGCATTTTTCATCTGTCTTTTAGAAGCATTCCAGCTTAATCTCTAAGTAAGACTATTGAATAAAAAGCTACCTCCCCTTTGGTGGTATTGAAAAGGCGCTCATGCCCCTACTTACAAAAAAAAAAAAAAAAACACTCTTTACAAGTCTTAAGAATATTTTTGAATGACATTTAAGATAAAGTTAGCCTGTTTAACAACTGAAAATGTGAAAGTATTGGTGACTTTTCTGACCTTTGAATATTTAGGGGTCACAGGTACGATCACTAGTACACTAAAACCACAGCGAATATCATTATCAGTGTCGAGAAAAAGAGCTGTATTTTTTTTTTGCTCTTTTTTTTTTTGTTTAATTTGAGCTTAAAACCTTTCTTATACCCCCCCCCCCCCCCTCTCTCTTCAACTTCAGGCGTCCTGAAGACACAACAGCGCCCGAGCGAAAATTACCTGCCGTCCGCTACCAAAAAAAAAAAAAAAAATGCTTATAATATGCAAAATATTTAGACAATTTATAATTAACCATTGAGCGCTGTTCAACTTAGTTTTTAGCCTACTTTCCTAGTAAAAGTTGAAAAGAAGAAAAAAGGCATGAAAGAAGGCTAGCTTTTGCATCTTAAAAATATCGCAAAAAAAAAAAAAGTCAAAAATAAATAAGATAATTAAATAAATACTAAAAAATTAAAAATTGAAAAGTAGGGTACTGAGACGGGGAAAAACGTCTATCGGTCCGTCGGTCTGTCTGCCCCCCCCCCCCCCCAATAGCTTTTGAAGGAATCTGTTCTGTCTCTCCTAATAACTTTTGAGGGAATAATCCGATTCAAACAAAATTTTTTTGTTCGAAAGATCTCGGCGAGGACACCTTTTTTCCCAAGTTTCATTTTTTGATTCGAACAGTTTTTTGTTCAATTTGAACAGTTCAATAAAACTTAACATTAGCACCTACGGGGAAATTCAAAGCAAATATAAATTCGGAACTTAGAGGCAAATTTGCTTCAAACAAACTTTGCAGGAAAAAGTTTTTGAAGAGGAGAATGTATAGATAATATCTTTTTGATTTGAACAATTTTCCGTTCAATTTTGAACAGTTCAAATCCTTTTGCATTAGCGCCTACGGCGAAACAAAAATCAATATAGATCCCAAACTTAAAGGCGGATTTACTTCAAACAAATTTTGTTGGAAATAGCTCTTGATGAACTACTCCCGACTCCGACACCTAGGATTGTAAGGCAGTCGACTCCGAATCTGACTCCTGCACTCGAAAATTAGTCGAACTCTGACTCCACGATTCCAACTCCGTGGCTTTGGCAAAAAATTCTATACGGAGGGAAAATGACTGACTCCGCATTTTGGAAAGTCTTCCACATCGTCTCCGACTATTTCAACTCCGACTATTTGACCTTTAATCAAAAAAAAAAGTCCGACTCCACAAACAATGGCAGAGTTGCGGACTTTAAGGGAGAATGACTGATTCCGAGTCTTTGAATTGAAAACCTTCGACTCCTGAATCTGACTCTTTTACCCCAAAATGAGATTCACTCCGACTCCGCAGCCATGATTTTCACTTTGAAATAATTATTATCGATAAGATTTGTTTTCATTTTCACGCGAAAGTTAAAAAGTGTTTGGCGGAGAAATTCAGAGTCTTTTATGTTTCTACATAAAAATATGCGCAGACGATTTATTTATTTATAAGTACATTTACTCATTTGTTTAAAAAAAAAATTTTGGCAACAGGGGAAAAAAACGATTTTTTTTTTTTGTTTCCATAATATATTTATTTTATTGTTGCCGTAATAATGCATTAACGACAAAAAGAGTAAATCACGAATATTACAGATGTAGGTTTAGGTGTCTAATATTTTACTGTTGTTTTTTAATCTTTAACGATGTATGTTTATAGAAGAAGACTTTCTCTGTTTTTAGAAAATGTCGTTTGCAATCGTTATTAATAATAATCCTTGCACATATATTCTTTTAGCTTCTAATATCATGAAATTGTTGAAACGAACATTTGTTAAATTTTCTTATTCAAAAATGATATGTATGATTGTAGTGTCATAACAGTTTTGTCTTCCTTTAGTTTTTAGCTTAATTTGCAATTTTATTGATCTTTCTCTACAAAACAAGAACACCATTAGAATCATTCGTTTTTTTTTCAGCAATTCAAGAATGTAACTGTAGGTATCAATTTAATTTTAAATTTATGACTTTTATCCTTGGAAGTAAAAGAAATAAGAAAAACGTAATATACTCCTACGAGATTTTATCTTTAAAATAGCTCTTTTTTCAAACTGTTTCTCCAAAGTATTTAAATTTATAAGTAATTTATAAATAAACATAAACAAACATTTTTCTATACTTTAAAGTAGCAAAATTAATTAAACGAGTTTTTAAAAATCTTGTATTTTGGCTGAACTAATTCTCAAATCATATTGGCAACTTTTTTTCTGTCCAAGTCATTCGGTCAAGAAATCTTCGCCAAACAGGGAAAGGGTTACAAAAACGTTCCATGCAGATTTAAGCTCCGACGGGGGGGAACCAATTTTTTGCTTCGCTGATCTTGGTTAGGGAAGGGCTTCCTCCCCCACTGGGGCGCATCTCAGGTGAGCCCATTGGGGGATGGCTGCATACGGACCATTGCCCGAATATTTTCTGAAATTCAAGTCTTAAAAACGCGATTGTAAGGCCACATTTTGTTTTATTAGGGCAGTAATTTTTCGAAATTAAAGCTCCAAAACGCAATTTTAAGCGATTTTCGATGTTGTTCGGTAATTGGGGGCTTTCCCCTGGAAAATTTCGTGAAATTGAAGACTTAAAATAAAATTTCAGATGCTCCATAATGCTTCCGGTGTGTGAGGGGGGCGGGGGGCCTTCGGAGGAGCAGCATTTTGATCACTTTCTTATTTTCAGACGAACTAGGAAAAAAAAGATAAAGATAAGACGGAGAGGGGGGTGGGGGAACTAGCTGATCAATAAGATTTTACCTTTGAATATTTTTTATTCAAAGATTTATTTTTAAAAAGAAATTAAAATTTTCGCATTATTAATTTCTAAAAATCACTCTGTTTTCCAAAGATGTGATCTTTTCTTCTAACCTATAATGAAGAATAGTTTTGAAAAACATTCAACTCATCATTCTGGGGGGGGGGGGCATAGGCGTAGGAACCGGGGGAGCCTGGGGGAGCTTGGGCTCCCACTGGAATATTTCAGACAGGCTCAGCTCCCCCGGAAAAATTCTCGCATTACAGCTTTTTGCAGTACAGTCTGCCTCAAACCTGATTTCAAAAATGTGATCTGCTTTTTCTAGGAATTTCCACACAACAAACAACAAGCAACAATTACAGGGGACAAATGGAGTGGTCAGTACATTTGAGTTCGCTTCTCACCCTTTTCCTCCCCATATATCATTCGAACAAATTTTTTGATTTCTTTAAAACTTAAATTTATTGTTTTTGGTGGGAAATATTGTCAAGAGAAACAACCTAAATCAGTGTCATACCTAGAAATTTACTTTTCGCGGCGCATATCATTGCTGTGATAAAGAAACGCAATTTCTAGAACCATCCCAAAGTGAAAATTAAAAAAAAAAAAAAAACTTTGTACCAGTTATTTTGACTTATTGAAAACCGTCAGGTATAGATATTTTTTATGAAGTTATAAAAAACTGCAAAGATAAATATCATTCAAAGAATACTAAAGGTACTACAAGAACAAAAAATTCACACTAATAAAAATCGGGGAAATCTTCATTAGACTATTCATAAAAATCTCCATAATTGTAAAAACAGTTACAATGTAAAACACAGTTTAAAACGGTGCGAGTTTATTGAAATGAAAAATTTTGAACAGATTATAATTTAAGAAGTTAAATTTATCCTTGTTTTTTGCTTTCTCAAAATTAAGATTTTTTTGTCGCTTACAGATATATTTTCATGTTAAAATTGTTACTTTTCATTTATTATTTCAGAAAAAAGCTCCAATAATATATCATAGTTTCTATCAAGTACGTTTACTAAAATGTATCTGAACAATTTAATACATAACGAACATTTCATTTTAACACATTTCAAACGTTCTGTTTTTTCCGCCCTCCTCTTTCATTTATTCCCCTTTTTCTAGTTCTCTGAAAATAAGTATGTCTTATAAATGCTACGCTGCTAAAGCCCTCCCTTCCCGCCAAAACTTTTTACAGAGTACCTCAAATTTTGTTTTCAGGGCTCCCGATTTCCTGAAAACTTCCGGAAGATAGTCCCTGAATACCTGACCCTCTAACAACATATGATATCATATAATGTTCCGTTTTTAGGGCTTCAATTTTAGAAACTTGTTTGGCCCCTAATTCTACTAACAAATAAAATCTACAGTCGTTTTTTTTAGACTACAATTTCGAAAAATTACTGGAGCGTGGCTGTCGAAACCCTTCTCTCTGATATTGAAGAAAAAAAAAAAAAACGACGAAATGGAGTTTTTACAATTACAATTTCGAAAAATTTAAGGGGAAGGAACCTCTAAGACTTCAGTTTTAAAAGTTTTTCACAGGAGAACACTATATCCTTTTTTCCCCTAATTGCAGATTGTCTACAATTGCGTTTTTTGGAACTTCAAATTTGAAATATTGGGAGGGAGATGTAAATCGATTCAAAAAATCGATCGAGGACAATCCCGGAGTTATATCATTTTCACTAAAGTCAACAAATCTATCTATACTAATAATATAAAGCTGAAGAGTTTATTTGTTTGAACGCGCTAATCTCAGGAATTGCTGGTTCGAATTGAAAAAATATTTTTATGTTAAATAGTTCATTTATTGAGGAAGGCTATAGGCCATTTTTACTTTCTTCTATATCTAATATATAGAAGAAAGTATTGGATTCGTGCAAATTTTCGAATTTCGAATTTTGACGGATTCGAACGTTTTGAGGTGTGCTGAGTCCATTTCGACCATTTTTGGAAAATGTCTGTCTGTCTGTGTGTGTGTATGTATGTGTGTGTGTGTGTGTGTGTGTGTGTGTGTGTATGTATGTGTGTCACGTCTGTGTGTGACCAGTTTTTTGTGGCCGCTCTACAACAAAAACTACCGCATGAAATCGAACGAAATTTAGTACACATATGTGCCCCTATGTGAACTTGTGCCCATTAGTTTTTGGCGCGAATTCCTCCAAGGGGGGTGGAGCAATGGGACGTTTTTCGAGTAACGCGTGCTTGCTATTCCTCAGGAAGTTACTGGCGGAATCAAACAAAATTTGGTCCATATGTTGGTATTAACAGGAACAGGTGCTGATTCAATTTTGGTGTCAATAACTCAAACGGGGGTTGAGCTATAGAACGTTTTTTGTCGTCAATTGTGACTGCTGTATCTCAAGAAATAATGAACGGAATGAAAGAAAAATTTATCGGCAAGTAGCCCTTAGTGGGTATAAGAACTGATTTTATTTTTGTGTCAACAGCTAAAAAGGAGGTAGCGCAATCACCCGTTCTTTTTTTCCATTTTGAGTGCCCTATCTCAAGAAGTAATGCTACGTTCTGGTTGAAATTTGGAATATATGTGAATCCATATGTAAACAGGCTTTGGTTCTATTTTGACGCCGATCGCTCCAAGAGGTGTTGATTTTTTTTTTTTTTTTTTTTTTTTTTGCGAATAAAAATATTTTTATTAATGCAACAATAAGAAAGATAAATCGTAATAGATTGTCGTCTGCGTATTTCTCGTGATTTTAATTGTATGGAAATGATAGGAAATATTATCTCAATGATTTAAAATTTTTAACTGTTGCCATCTTATGTTTGTTAACAAATAAAATATTTGTAATTCATTCAAGCAAGGCTTTTAAAATAACTTTCAATTTTCGCTCTTTGCTTTGCTTTTGCAATAATTCAGACATTGGGATAGTCGTCAAGTTTTTGCATGTGTCATTTTGTTTTTGTTGGGAATATTGCTTCCTCGTCAAGCATGGGGAGGGATCAGAAAAAAAAAAAGAAAAATATAGAAGAAAGTTTCGTGATGGCCACAACATACTATTTTATTGGAAAATGTCTGTCTGTGTGTGTGTGTGTCTATGTGTGTCACGTCTGTGTGTGACCAGTTTTTTGTGGCCGCTCTACAACAAAAACTACCGCATGAAATCGAACAAAATTTAGTACACATATGTGCCCCTATGTGAACTAGTGCCCATTAGTTTTTGGCGCAAATTCCTCCAAGGGGGGTGGAACAATGGGACGTTTTTCGAGTTACGCGTGCTTGCTATTCCTCAGGAAGTAACTGGCGGAATCAAACAAAATTTGGTCCATATGTTGGTATTAACAGGAACAGGTGCTGATTCAATTTTGGTGTCAATAACTCAAACGGGGGTTGAGCTATAGAACGTTTTTTGTCGTCAATTGTGACTGCTGTATCTCAAGAAATAATGAACGGAATGAAAGAAAAATTTATCGGCAAGTACCCCTTAGTGGGTATAAGAACTGATTCTATTTTTGTGTCAACAGCTAAAAAGGGGGTAGCGCAATCACCCGTTCTTTTTTTCCATTTTGAGTGTCCTATCTCAAGAAGTAATGCTACGTTCTGGTTGAAATTTGGAATGTATGTGAATCCATATGTAAACAGGCTTTGGTTCAATTTTGACGCCGATCGCTCCAAGAGGTGTTGATTTTTTTTTTTTCGAATAAAAATATTTTTATTAATGCAACAATAAGAAAGATAAATCGTAATAGATTGTCGTCTGCGTATTTCTCGTGATTTTAATTGTATGGAAATGATCAGAAATATTATCTCAATGATTTAAAATTTTTAACTGTTGCCATCTTATGTTTGTTAACAAATAAAATATTTGTAATTAATTCAAGCAAGGCTTTTAAAATAACTTTCAATTTTCGCTCTTTGCTTTGCTTTTGAAATAATTCAGACATTGGGTAGTCGTCAAGTTTTTGCATGTGTAATTTTGTTTTTGTTGGGAATATTGCTTCCTCGTCAAGCATGGGGAGGGATCAGAAAAAAAAAAGAAAAAAAAGAAAAATATAGAAGAAAGTTTCGTGATGGCCACAACATACTAGTTTTAATCAGATTGACCGAAATATTTGTAATTTCAAATTAAATGTTTAATTAATTGTTTAGTTCTATGAATTCCTAATAGATGGCGGGGTAAGTTAACTCATCGAGAGGGCGCTGGCCGACAGTGTCAATAGTTGCGAGGAACCATGCAGCGCGGCTCAGACGCTACGCTATTACTGGACTGTTGTGGTCAGCGAACTGATTTTTGAAAGATATTTTTTTTCGATAATTTGATTTTGTACGATTTTTCTACTGGGTTTTGTTTTCCTTAGTTCTTCAACGTTCGTTTTTGTTCTTATAGTAGAACAGAGAGTTACTTATTTATGTAAACAATTTGATTTGCCGTATTATTCAATTGTGATTGTTCTTTATAACGTCTTTAGTAAAGTATTGTTTATTTGGAGAAACATATTAAATAGTAGAAAAAAACCCGCTTTACTTCCTAAAGGGCACGGTTACGGTAGCGTGGTTGCTTGGCGCGTTAAGTGATGAACTAATACAGTTGAAGGATTATTTTGAGTTTTAAAGCTACTGTTAATCATTTTATGTGTTTTGGAGAATATTTTTAAATTCCAAAGAGACTTCAATAGGTTTTTTGAAAAGGTGTGTATGCGTTTTAGTTAAAGAAAAATGATAATTTCACATCAGAAGGGGGGGGGGGGGGGCGGGGGCATGGATTTTTTTTATTCAACGGACTTTCTTTAAATTCTTAGCACGCCCATCGCTCTGCGGGTACTGCTAGTATGGTAGATATATAATTGTATTTTTAAGAAATCAACTTCGAAGATTTTTCAGGGACAAACATTTTCTCCCCTCAGCATCACCTAACATTGCCTTAAACTACGATTTCAGAACTAGAATTTCAAAAAAATTCCGGGGGGAGAAACCCTGAACTCACAGTGAGGCGAAAAGGCCAAAAAGCGCTTTAAAATGTTTTTTTTACCTCTCTCGCTTGTTTGTTTACATAGGCATGTTATCTCGATTTGTTTGGTCTCAGGGTCCAAAGTTCGCAGGTTTACGCAGCTAATTCCTTTTCAAGGTCTTTCTACAGACCATTTAGGACTAATTAATATTAATTTCTAAGAGGACATATGAGGATATTTTTTTGTAGAGCGTTTTGAAAAAAATAACCTTGAATTCCCAAGTTTTCGGAGCTGATCAAAACCGATTTTCGGTTTGGGAATTTGATCACTCATTTATTTCGTCCTATTACTATCGTTGGACACGAGAAAAATTAAATACAGCCCTTCAATAAGAAAAAAAAATTATAGACTGCTTAAAAGCATTTTTTGTAAATTCTCGCACTCATGGTTCTTCAAACCTTTTAAAGGCTCCCTTCAGCTTTATAGTGGACGAAGCGCTCTGAAATTCCAGTTCTGATTGCCTAAGAGGTAGGCCTGTGCAAATTTATTAATCCTCGATTGGTTTAATATAGGAAAAAAAGACCATTTATAAGCGCTTTTTGACGTTTTCGCTCCACTGTGAACCTCTCAATTTTTACGTGCTCATCTTCGAGTACTGAGAGTCTCCTTTTCAAAACCAGGAGTTTTATCACCCCCATGTGCAATGATATTAAATGTGATTGAAAAAAATGCTGGGAAAGAGCGATAGAGAGATGGAAGCATCGAAGCTAATTTCATATGAGAAAAAAAATCAAGTCCGCAACCCCCCCCCCCCCCCTCCAAATTATTTTCTGGTTGTGCCACTGCTTCTACCCCTTGGATCCCGTACATTTCCTACTATGAGCCCCAGCTCCCCTTACTTTTACAAAGTTCCTATGCCTCTGGGGGTATACGCCCAAAATGTCGCGGCCAAAATGTCGCTAGTCCAAAATGTCGCTAGTCCAAAATGTCGCCGGTCCACAATGTCGCCGGCCCGAAATGTCGCCAGTCCAAAATGTCGCCGGTCCAAAATGTCGCCAGTACAAAATGTCGCCGGTCCACAATGTCGCCGGCCCAAAATGTCGCCGGTCCAAAATGTCGCCGGTCCAAAATGTCGCCGGTCCAAAATGTCGCCGGCCCAAAATGTCGCCGGTCCAAAATGTCGCCGGTCCAAAATGTCGCCGGTCCAAAATGTCGCCGGCCTAAAATTCGCTAGTTCAATTTGTACGAAAAATTTAAATGTACGTCGATGCTTTCCAGCGGAATTCTCTTTCTCGTTTAATCTGATTAATAATAATACTCAAGATGTAACATAAAGGATCAAGATGTAACGCAAGGATTCAGACAAAAAATTGGTATGGAAGTAAAACTAAACTGTTCTAAACGCGAATGAAAAAATAGTGAGGCGCAATTTGAATATGGCAAGAGAATAGGCGGTTTGTATTTTTTGGCGTAATGAAGTAAAAACAAATAACTCCTTCACTCTAGCATATTATTACGGTAGCGACAGGTCAGTCATTTAGGGGATCAGGCGGAATGGCCCTCGACTTTGAATTTTTTTTTATACACAAGTGGGAGTGGTTTTTATAGCAATCCTATGAAATTTGCATTGGTTATACATACGCCCGTTATCCTCCCTCTCCCCTTTCACTGGAAAAATTCGAAATCACGGGCCAGGGTGGAAATAAAGTAGAAAAGTATATTAATGAAATTTAATTTTCTCATAGATTTATCAACATTACCCTAAGAACTGTAAAGAAAAAAAAAACTATGTTTTCAGTGAGATATACGTTGGTTAAAGTAAGATCAAAACTGCCGTGGGAACTCCCATCTCTTATGAGTAAAATTCTGAAATTACGTCGAAATGTTCACCGTCAAATCTTTTGAAATCAATGAAACCCGTAACTGCTAAAACAGGTGTCTTTCACTCAGATTTTTGAAAAACGACTCTACGCGATGACAAATATTTTCAATTCTCATTATTCATGAAATTTATATATTCGATAGAACATCAAGGGACAATTTCAGAACAGCTATTTTATTGAAGGTTTTCAAGAGGATACTTTCATGCATGCGAAATAGCGCTTGTCAGCTAATCACATTTTCCAATTTTAAATAGAAAAGAAAAAATTTCATAATGTAGGGTGAAATAACTGATATCAATGAGATTATTCAGATCAATTTTGACCTAGACTTATTTTTAAAATGAGTTTCAAAAAGTAATAGTTCCAGCTCAATATAGCTTGGTAATTCAGAAAGAAAAGAATATTGATAATAATAATAATAAACAAATAAGTTTTTCTCTCTCAGAAAAAATTGCTGTTTTGATTAGTGAATTTTTACTACGCAAATTATATAAGAATGCAAACTCAGTTTTTATTTAACACTCACGCTAGTTAAAGTGCTACAAAAATGAGAGGAATACACGGCTAATTTAGATTTTACTGATATCATGCTCAACCTCTCATATATAAATTTAGTATATTTTTCATTGTTTATTTAATTACACTGACTCACGTAAACGATTACGAAACTCAACTTAGAACGAAAATAAGGCTTGTTTTCGTTTAATTTCACTTGTATACTACATTTTTGCATGAATCCTCGCATTACTTCTTGAGATATAGCAGTCACATAAAACGATAAAAATTATTCTGTGATCCATCCTTTTGGGATGACTGAAGCCAAAAATAAATGAACAACTCGCCCTTTAAGATATACCTGTAGACCAAATTTTGTCTTAACCCTTGTACAGTAGATCCTCGTTTTACGCGGGGGTTATGTTCCACGGAAATGCTGCGTAAATCAAAACCGCGTAAATTGAGACTTAATATTATTGTCAAAATAGGAATTAGGTTCCGTAGATTAAAAAAATTACTTCATTCTAGTGATGACTAATTGTATAATAAGCTTAATGTGTACGTATATCAATTTTTATGCACAATATGCATAAAGAAAACAAACTAATTTCGTGTTCTGTTTATGAAGAAGAGCTGACTATGATAGTTTTTTGGTAGTCATTAAGAATTTTTCCTCCAATTCTTTGCTTAGCATTAACTCATCCATGATCACTTGCGTCATTTCCATGATAGAATCTTCTTTTACTAACAAATCAGAAAGATCATTCCTATTGTCTACGGATGGTTCGAAAATTTTCAATGTGAGCGTTTTTGGTTGTGTGTCACCGGAGTCGGTATCCGCGTTGGTTTTGACCTCCTTTGTCACTCCTAAAAGCTCTTCTTCCAGTGAGTTCTGAACTGTGTGAGTTTAATCACTTTACTTCTGATGGAAAAAGCTCTGGAACCAATCGCATAAAATGTCTCCAAGGACCCAAGTTCGATTATTAGCACGCCAAAATGCAGTTAGTTACGTGTAATCTGCAATCTTTAGGAGCTTGGGTTTTGAAAGAGAGGAAAATGTTACCTGTTTGCATTGCCGCATCTGTGTAAAACCGAAACTCATCTGCGTAAATAAAATAAAGGTGTCAAATCTTCAACCGCGTATAATCGAAACCGCGTAAAATAAACCCGCTGAAAACGAGGGTCTACTGTATTACTTTTTGAGATATATCAATCACAGATAATAAAAAAGAAAGGAAAAAACATTCGATTGCTCCACCCTCTGGTGTTATGCAGCCCAAAATCTGTCCCCCTGCTGCTTCCTAACATTTTATTTGATTCCGTTCATCATTTTTTGAGCAATGACAGTCACGCATATCGATGAAAATGTTCAGTTACTCCACTATCTTGAACGAATTGACGCAAAAAACCACGCAGCCCTAAATCATATATGGTTACTTGCGGGTATCGTTCGAATTCTTACTACAGGTTTTGACGTAGAATGTCCCGAAAAATCGGTCACATACAAACGCACACTATTCTTGAAGAAAAGTTTAAAATAATTTAGCGAACGTCAGAACTGAACGCCGTCAGAACGTTTTACAGTTGGTAGATAGCGAGTCACAAGAAATACGATAACGTAACGCTTGTATTCTATTTGTTTGCTGAAAAACAGCCGAGAGTTGCGAATCAAAACGGAATAATCTTTTTAGAATTTATCATGAAACTCAGTTAGTCCAGTCCCATTTTTAACGGAGACATTCATTAAAGGCAGTAACCATTTATTCTGCAAATTTGGTGTTAAACATCATTTTTGTACATTTAAATATTTCTCACCAACTGAATAAACGAATTTTGAACCTACAACATTTTGGCCTGGCGACATTTTGGACAGGCGACGTTTTAGCCCGGCGACATTTTGGATCGGCAATATTTTGGTCCGGCGACATTTTGGGCCGGCGACATTTTGGACAGGCGACATTTTGCCCCGGCGACATTTTGGATCGGCAATATTTTGGCCCGGCGACATTTTGGCCCGGCGACATTTTGGACCGGCGACATTTTGGACCGGCGACATTTTGGACCGGCGACATTTCGGCCCGGCGACATTTTGGACCGGCGACATTTCGGCCCGGCGACATTTTGGGCCGGCGACATTTTGGACCGTCGACATTTTGGACCAGCGACATTTTGGACAGGCGACATTTTGGCCGCGACATTTTGTCCCGCGACATTTCGGTGGCGACATTTTGACCCCAAACCGCCTCTGGGGGGGGGGGGGGCTGTGGGCCTCCTTTCTGGTTGAGCCACTGTTTTATTTTGACCTGTCTATCACATGGTTAGTTGTTCATTCATTTGAGTGCCAGTTAAAGGATTAAAAGTAAATTTAGCTTTAAGAAAAACTTCGGAGTCACACAAACATTTCCGCCCTTTCCCGAAAACACTCATTTTTACTTTCTTCTATATCTAATATATAGAAGAAAGTATTGGATTCGTGCAAATTTTCGAATTTCGAATTTTGACGGATTCGAACGTTTTGAGGTGTGCTGAGTCCATTTCGACCATTTTTGGAAAATGTCTGTCTGTCTGTGTGTGTGTGTATGCATGTGTGTGTGTGTGTGTGTGTGTGTATGTATGTGTGTCACGTCTGTGTGTGACCAGTTTTTTGTGGCCGCTCTACAACAAAAACTACCGCATGAAATCGAACGAAATTTAGTACACATATGTGCCCCTATGTGAACTTGTGCCCATTAGTTTTTGGCGCGAATTCCTCCAAGGGGGGTGGAGCAATGGGACGTTTTTCGAGTTACGCGTGCTTGCTATTCCTCAGGAAGTTACTGGCGGAATCAAACAAAATTTGGTCCATATGTTGGTATTAACAGGAACAGGTGCTGATTCAATTTTGGTGTCAATAACTCAAACGGGGGTTGAGCTATAGAACGTTTTTTGTCGTCAATTGTGACTGCTGTATCTCAAGAAATAATGAACGGAATGAAAGAAAAATTTATCGGCAAGTAGCCCTTAGTGGGTATAAGAACTGATTTTATTTTTGTGTCAACAGCTAAAAAGGGGGTAGCGCAGTCACCCGTTCTTTTTTTCCATTTTGAGTGCCCTATCTCAAGAAGTAATGCTACGTTCTGGTTGAAATTTGGAATATATGTGAATCCATATGTAAACAGGCTTTGGTTCTATTTTGACGCCGATCGCTCCAAGAGGTGTTGATTTTTTTTTTTTTTTGCGAATAAAAATATTTTTATTAATGCAACAATAAGAAAGATAAATCGTAATAGATTGTCGTCTGCGTATTTCTCGTGATTTTAATTGTATGGAAATGATAGGAAATATTATCTCAATGATTTAAAATTTTTAACTGTTGCCATCTTATGTTTGTTAACAAATAAAATATTTGTAATTCATTCAAGCAAGGCTTTTAAAATAACTTTCAATTTTCGCTCTTTGCTTTGCTTTTGCAATAATTCAGACATTGGGTCAAGTTTTTGCATGTGTAATTTTGTTTTTGTTGGGAATATTGCTTCCTCGTCAAGCATGGGGAGGGATCAGAAAAAAAAAAAAAAAAGAAAAAGAAAAATATAGAAGAAAGTTTCGTGATGGCCACAACATACTAGTTTTAGGCATGTAATAATAGTTTACTACCTAAATTTGGTAAACTAGGATTACATACTTATACATATTGTGGGGGGGGGGAGAAGTTCATCATCCCTTTTGGGATCAGGCGATCAGGTACACGGGCCTCCTCTGGGCTTCAGATTGCGCAGCTGTGGTGCAGTTTAAAAACACATTAACTATAGGTTGAAATTTCTAATTGGTGGTTGAAGACAGGGATATATCTTTGCATATAATTCATAAAAAATGCATTGTAGCCCGGTCAATTTAGACATAAAAATAGTGATCAAATAACAAAAATTCCGGGCAAGCTAAATTTTTGTAGGGACCTTGGGCTTACTATTACAAATAAGGTGCCAAAAGTCCCCATCGATCCCATGTGCGCTAAAAAAGTTATTCGGGGTCAAAGGTCAAAATTTTAGGTTTTTGGATTTTTCTCAAAAACGGTAAGTTTTATCGAAAAGTACCGCAGACCAAAGTTATAGATCTCAAAATTCTCTATAAAAATGATCCTTATGATTTTTTCTCCAAGACCAAACCTTCCCAGATATTGCGTACTCTCAAAAGACAGCCAGTCATTTACAGAATCCCCTCTACTTGCATGGCCTTGAATAAAACAGGAGCCGGACCTACTAAGGGCATGGGCGCACCCCTCAATATCGCGGAGCCCCCCCCCCCCCCAAGAAGCAAGAGTCCCCCTCCAAAAACTGAGAAAAATACCCCTCAAAACAATCCCCTTTTAAATGTTTTTTGAGCTCTCAAACTGTAACCACATTTCATACAATAAAACATAGTTTGGCTGGCGAGTCACATTATTATCTTGACTTCTGACAATGTTTGGCCTTAGTGATACATTGTGAGTAAGATTCTGGATTCTAATCTGACTCTAAGAAATCCATCTCTGTTGGTTAGACAACAAACTGTGTTTGACGCTTCTTTGTCTAATTTTACGCATCGTCTCACTGCTTTAGTATAACGTGAGGTATTGGAAATCATATAATTCAGTAGTTACGCCCTCAAGCACCATTTCTTTTAAAGTTTTATCTGATATTCCTTTTTTAAGAAGATGATCCGAGTTTTCCCACTTCTGCTTATCAAAAAACTCAAGTTGGAATCTGAAATTGTAAATTTTCGCTATACAATCGAATTTTTTAAACTTGCCATCGTACTATGTTTGGATCATCAGCTCTTGTTCTGCAAACTGGTTACTTTGAGAATCTAAAAAATATAACACTAGGCATTGCCAGATCACCATCATCAGAGAACTTGATTCAAGAAAGATTACGACGATCAGTTCGAAGATGGACAATGAACATGTATAATTCCAGATTTCAATTTTGAAGCAGAGAGACTGCTATGAGCTCATCGATAAGCAGAACTGGGAAAACTCGGCAGCTCCCTCTTTCAAAAAAGGGACTTCCGATAAAACTTTGAAAGAAATTGCTTGGTGGCGTACCTACTGAGTAGTATGGTTTTCAAAACTTCACGTCATACTAAAGCAGCGAGACGATAGGTAAAATAAGAAAAAGAAGTGTTAGGTACTCAAAACCTCACATGTCATACTAAAGCAGTGAAACGATAGGTAAAATAAGAAAAATAAATGTCAGGTACAGTTTGCTGCCTGACCAAAAGGGATGGATTTATTCGAGTCAGATTAGAATCTAGAAATATTAAGCCACAATACCATCAAGCCACAATTTCAATCAAGACTGAAAATTATGAGAAGTAAAATAGTTCAACTCGCATGCCAAACTTATGTTTTATTGTAATCAATGTGGTTACAGTTTGAGGGCTCAAAACCCATGAAAATTTCTTTAGCAACGTGTTTTGTTTCAAAGGGTGACTGATGTGGGCTGTTGCAAGCCACATTATTTTAAAATTTTTATACTTAGCCTTTGTTCTCTATCATAGGTAAATTTGACATTTTGAGCCAAAGTTATCTGCTAAGTGGAGAATTAAACATTTTTTTTACTAGATAAGAAATGCTTTTATTGCTTTTTTTTTCGTATCTATGTAAGAATTAATTAATATGAAAGCAAACTTTTACAAATCATAACTTCTAATATTTTTTTCTCTAAGTACGAAGCAACACGATGTTATTCAATTCTGACTATATTGGTCAAATTCAAGACTCAACGCATGTGTGGAACTTAAAAATACAGTTTATTATTAAAATGATCTTATGCAATGTGTAATCTACACAAAAAGCCTGCTCTTAAGAGCGATAACATCAAATTTCTCAAATTTTGATATTTGATGAAATTATTACAACTTTTTCCAGTTTTTATGCATTTATGGTCAACTTCGAGGCGCGAGCGACACCTCAAGATATTTTTTGCGGTCGAAATCCTTTTGTTGAACCAAATATCTCTACAAAAGGCAACTTTTCCGGCTATTACTTAGCGTTTATCCGATTTTGATTTTTTTCAATCCACCCTAATGAGCATGGCCAGTACTTCAAAAGTAAGTCCACCTCGAACAAGAGCGGGATTAAGTGAATCTGAATCCAGCTTTTGTTGTAAAAAACACTGCTTATTTTGTGGCGAGGAAGCGGATGAAGAGGCTGAGAAGAACAAAACGCAGAATTATCGCAGAAAAATTTATAAAGTTTCCACACTTACATTCAAAGAATCCCTTTTAAAATTAGCTAAATATCGTTCTGAGGTGTGTCAAAAGCTGCTCTTGCATGTTTTAATTTTGAGTATGATTTAGTCGCTGCTTTATGAATTTTTCTTTCATTATTCTGCGTTTTCTTCTTCTCAGCCTCCTCATCCGCTTTACAGCCACAAAATAAGCAGTGTTTTTTTTTTAAAAAAAGCTGGATTCAAATTCACTTAATCGCGCTACAGTAAGAGGAGGACTTACTTTTGAAGTACTAGCCTCTTTATCCTCATGTTGCTGCAGAGATTGAATTTTTCCGGGTGCATGATTTTCTGCAATTCACGCGAATTGTAACGGACTTTTGACTTCTTAAATAATCAGCATTCTTATAACTTCTCCCGAGACTTGCATCGATTAAAGTTGGCATTCCACAACTGCCCAGCGCAACAGTTTCACCTTCAGTCAAAAGTTTATTGCAAATAAAGCGAAATTGTGACATTTTTCTTAAATATTAATCAGCACAAACAACAGTAGACGCTTGTGATAAATACGTTTATTCACTCGAACTGCAAGTTTAACTCTAAAAGAAGCAGGTACGTCATGGGTGCCCCCCCCCCTAGGAGGGGTCATGGCCCAGACTGTGCCGTCGGAATTTTTAGGGGGATTGTTTTGAGGGGTATTTTTCATTTGGGGGGAAGGCATGCTTTTGGGGGGGGGGGGAGTTCCGCGAAAATGAGGGGGGTGCGCCTTTGCCCTTAGTAGGTCCGGCCTCTTTGGGTACGTGAACGATGCCACACGGACTAGAATAGCCAGATGTTATTCAAGGCCACGCGAGTTGAGGGGATTCTGTAAATGACTGGCTGTCTTTTGAGAGTACGCAATATCTGGGAAGGTTTGCTCTTGGAGAAAAAAATCATAAGGACCATTTTTATAGAGAACTAGCATTCCCATACCCGGCATTGCTCGGGTAATGGAATTAGCAGACGTTAACAGTGCTTGGTGCACCTAGTTTCGAAAATCCCCTATAATAATTACTTATTACCTATAACTTTTTCTAATTTGGAGAGGATCCCGGGGCCCCTGGACTCCTTACATATCTGCCTTTGTCCTTAACCGATCTTTAACTGTTATTAACGATCCTTTTAAAGTATTGATTATCTTTGCAAACACAGGCCATCCACATTTTATTGATATACCTATGTTTAAGCAAGAACTTCTTTGTATACAACATTTTTAGTTTTTTTTTCTGGTGTTAAAATTATTAAGCTGCTTGATGAACTGACTTTGGAGAAAGCTACATATCATTGGCCGTGTGAAAAAAAAGTCTTCTCTTAAATCGGTCCCTGCTACTTTTAATGTTTGTCCTTGTGACTTATTAATGGTTATTGCAAAGTAAACTTTAACAGGAAACTGCACTCTTCTAAATTCAAAAGGATAGTCCGCCTGTGATGATGTTCTTAAAAACTTCGTTTCTAGTTTTGAAAAAATGAAAGCAATAGACAGAAACATTATGATTTGACTTGAGAAAAACCTCGAAGAACCACGTGAGAAACAAAAACAATATCAAATTTATAGTTCGCTATCGACCAAAAGTTGAGATGAAGTACTGAATAATGATTTGAATGGAGGAAAGCCTTCGAAAATAAGGGATTTGAATTCAATGACAGGTTTTAATTTCGCAGAAATTAAGAGGTTTTAATTAATTTCTCCTGAACTAATTGAGATTTCGAAAAATCCTTTCTTAGTGGTTACTTTCGTAATCATGCGGACATGCCTGCCAAATTTCAAGTCTGAAGCTTCAGCGGTTTCGGCTGTGCGTTGATATATATATATATGTATATATGTATATATATATGTTATCTCAGGACATTGATTTTTATATATTAAGATTTTGAGATCTACAACTTTGGTCTGCGGTACGTTTCGATAAAACTTACCGTTTTTGAGGAAAATCCAAAAAACCTAAAATTTTGACCTTTGACCCCGAATAACTTTTTTAGCGCACATGAGATCGATGGGGACTTTTGGCACTTTATTTGTAATGCTAAACCCAAGGTCTCTGCAAAAATTTAGCTTTCCCGGAATTTTTGTTATTTCCATTGTCTGAATTGACCGGACTATTGGTAATAAGCGAATTACATTTTATTATCGTTTGAAAATAAGGTATAGATCATTTGACAAACAATTAAAAAAAAATCCTTTGCTTAAAAACTAGGGGGGCAAAATAATAACTCCGCCCATGGCTCAAAAAAAGTAGGGGGGCACTTGCCCCCTATGCCCCTCTAGTTTGCCGCCAATGTCATTTACATAACTCAGTGATGTACGTCTACTCTAAAATTTGCATAAATTTCTGAATACTCCTTCTTGGTGTTGTATTTTCAATGTCGAGCAGTGTTTAACATATATGAAACTATTGTTTTTCTAATTGTTTTCTAACGATACACACATTTTTCGATGTTGTTTTAAAATGCCAACAATTTCCTTTCAGCAGATCCAATCCAAAATGCATATTGTTAGGTAAATCAATTTTCTCATCAGTGTCATTATTTCACAAGCAATTTATCAGAAAAAAAGAACACGAAAATTTCTCCACTTTTTTAATTCTGGTATTTGATGACGACTCTTATAAACTAAACTCAAAAAATTCAAGCAATAGAGCTGCAATGAATCATTACGGCTTCAAATCCGTTAATGCGTAGAACTTATATAAAAACCCAAGTTTCGCGCATATCGCCGTAAATGCGTAGAACTTATATGAAAACCCAAGTTTCGCGCATATCGCCGTAAATGCGTAGAACTTATATGAAAACCCAAGTTTCGCGCATATCGCCGTAAATGCGTAGAACTTACTTAAAATTCCTATTTTCAAGCGCATCGAACGTGAGTCATGAATGGAATTAGCGAGAATGTATCATCGTTTCAACCTTCAAGTGGTGCCGTGTGTCATGAATGGAATTAATGTTTTTCCTTTTAACTTCGTTTAGATGAGTTGCACTCCATATTGTGAGATAAATATATATCTAGTGAGATAAAAAGTAATCTCATTAGGATTTTTTTCGCTTTTCATTTTTTTAAAATGAAAATATTTCTGTTCGGTGTTTTTCTTAAACCTTTTATTTAGCGCAATATCAGTGGGTTTATGTGTAACTTGAACTATGAATCGTGTTGGTACCTCAATTGATTATTTTTTAATTGTTGCATTAAGATGCTTCCTTAACCAATACATATTCATTTTTCAGAGCCCACTAGTGGCTATGTCAGCTTTGTCAGAAATTTGGGGCGCGGTCCTTGGAAGGGCCTCGCTCTGAGTCGTAGTAGTATAAGTTTCAAAAACTTTATAGGGGGAGAGGATTCGGAGACCTAACTGACAAGGGGTTCACCTTCACCTTTCGACGGTGTTGTTAATTTTCCCTTTTACTATAATTAAAAATTAAATATTAAACAACTGTTTGAAGAAAGCAGATAATTTCTTGAAATTTCAAACAGTTAGCCATCTTACCGAACAATGAAAGATTTTTTTTTTTTTTTTTTGAGTCGTTATTTTAATTTCTCCATAATTGAGTCCCGTATTTCCTTTTCAAGCGATATATCGTACGAATAGAAATTTAAATATCGTTATCGCGGTAGTAGATACATACCGATATATGACGGTATATCAGTATATCGCCCAGGCCTACTATCTACTGGAATTTAGGGTTAATCCACTGGTGTTAGGGTTAAAATTTCAAGTACCAAAATATCACGACAAGCAATGGCTTCGTTCAAATGTAAAAGCAATTTTCACCCGTCATACCTTGACCGGCGACTTTCTAGTCCCAGAAGAATTTCCAACGTCTAAGAACAGGGCAATCTGACTTCTGAATCACTGTAAAAATGTTCGGAACTGGAAAACGAGATAAGTTGCATCCATGGCACGTTATGTCAAAGCACTTATGTGCGCTCGCGGGATACAAAGCGAATTTAAGAAAGGTATACAAGCTATTTTGGCACTTCAGTGTATCTAGTATTTCGGTGCGTTGAATGCAGTCATCATTTGTTATTCGTGCTAAACCTAATGTCGCTTGTAAATTGTTTAGTAGATAAATACTTAATCGAGAAAGATAAAAGAAAGTAATTTCCGGCTTTACGAAAATATTCTTTAACACTTTGCAATCATTGTACTGTCATAGAAAAAAAAAAACGAAACACTCGTTCGTATTCGCAGACTATTGACACTAGAGACACGTGTAAGGTGTTATTTTTTCAGGAATAATGTGTTCTACATAATTATGTTGATAAATTGTTGTTAAGGTGTCGTCTTCCATATTAAAACGAGCATCAACTTCAAAATTTTTAACAGGAACCCCCCTTTTTTATCACATATTTGTAATCAGCATCCATTTTTAACATAGTATACAAATTTTTGTTAAAATTGATCCAGCCGTTACTTCAGAATTGAGTTTTGAAAAATCCCTCTCGTAATGTTAAAACGCATTTTGATATTTTTACACATAACACATAAACTAGACTAGGAACGGCAAAGATTGTTTTTTTATATTAAAATATGAATCGGCCCAATACTAAAAACACCATTTACAACAACTAAAATGTAAATTTAGATTTTTTATGAATTATGATATAATTTTTTGAAAAAAAAATATGATCTGAAACCATATTAAATTTTAATAGAAAAACAATCTAGATGAGCTTTTATGTGGGAATCCAAAATTTGAGCTCAAAATATTCAGTAGTTTTCGCGCTATGCTAAAAAATTCATTTTTTTCCCATTTTAGGGGACCGTATACCTTTTTAAAACAGAAATTATGAAAGTAAGTTTCTTCGTAAAAAAAGAACAAAATTGTTTCAACAAAATAAGCAAGCCAATTATAACGTGGGTTTTCTACATTAGAATTACGTCTATGAATTTTTTTAATGTATAAATTTATTCTATGTCTCTGCAGAAGAACAACACAATATTGCAATCGTCAGTTTTTTGTGGATACCGTTTAAACGTCAATATGTAAATAATGCGAAACACTATTTCATTGCCTAATAAAAGAATATTTTACAGAACATTTTAAATTAAAAACTACACGTAAAATACTAATTTTTTTTCCCTGCGTTGACCAATGCCTTTTGTAAAAAAAATAATTCTGAAAAAAAATTAACATACACAACTCTTTCACAAAAATCTACAATAAAACCTCATTGTCTTGCTTGTCATGTTGCAATAGGTAGTGTAGAATGGCTAATCTCAATGATAATTTGCTAAAAGGTAAAATTATTGCAATGTCTAAATCGGCGAAAAGCACTCGAAAAATAGCCGACAGCGTGAAATTTTTCCTTTAACACTATCCATATGGGTCAGTAAATAATATTTGCTCTTAGATCAGTTTGCTGATTTCTACGAATTATTATTATTATTATTATTATTATTATTATTATTATTATTATTGGAAAGTGTTTGAATTCTTTTCAATGTGTTAAGATCTAATAGAGGACATGTCAGTCGCCAGAGTGGCAGTGGTGGAGCCTAAATTCTGCACATAGTGTAGATGTTGTGGCTGATTGTGAACTTTTTTTTTTTTTTTTTTTTTTTGACTTCGTCAAAGATTTAACAAAACAGTACTTTGGGCGTAAGATTAAGTAGAGTTTTTGTCTATTTTTAATTGTAATTTAAATACTATTTTTCTATTTACTTTCTCTGTCATTATCCGTGCATTTCACATTAAAATCTTTCTCGCAAGCCAAAGATTAATTTTCAAAATATTTTCTGCTTTTTTATATAACATGGAAAAATACGGAAAAAGAAAGAAAGTTATAATTAAAAAAATTGTTATCAACTCCTGGATGCCTATCTTATTATATGCATGTGTTTCAGAAACGAATTTCTCAATATTGGGCTCTCTGATCTTTCACTTAAAGCAAAGAACGGGCGACACGGACCAGTGTCGCGGAGATGAATGTTTCCCATGCATTAATTGCCATGCACTATAGGTTAAGTTATCCCCTCCGAACACTATCTAAGTCTTCCTATTCATGGGCATGACAGTCCTGAACTAGGATCAACCAAACAAGGAAGCTGATGTCATGTCATTGAGGTTGAGAATTCACACAAACTGGTGGATAAAGAAAATTTATTTCACCATCAAGAGGCCGTAATAATACAACAGATAAATTTACTTTACCTACCAGTTTGTTCGCACTCTCAGCTTGAATGGCATGACTTCTGCCTCGAGCACGATCAGTTCTGAAACCAGACACTCAAGTCCACAACAGACACGAAATTGAGGCCTCTGGATAGACTAACCCGGTTGTAGGTGCGACAGCCTCCTGCCTGACACTATGGAAAATGTTCGCAAGCAAGTATATGGTGCGCAAAACAAAATCAAATAATGCTTAGCTTTGTTTGCAAGTGCAAAGTTACAAAATCCGAGAAAAGACAAGAAGTCTGATTTCGGTTCACCTTGATTTAAGCTAAAGTAACTTTCGAATTTTAGTTACGGGTTGGATCCATCCCGAATCTCGTTGCTACAAACAGCATTGGGAAATTACTTACCTAAATTGCTTTTAAGAGACATTACATGTTTGACCTAAAACCGCTGATTGTGTTATGCTTTTTTAATAATACCAATCATTGTGATCTTTCACATCAAATTCGGATTTAAAACAAATTGCCGTTTTTTGATTAAAATGAAGCCGCTAGAACAACTACTGTGTTTGTCCACTGTGTTAATTCAAATAGCCAAACGTTCCCAAATAAAGTTCGAGTATTAAATGTTTGCGCATTAACGGGTATTTATATTCTCCTGTTTCTGTTTTATTTTTTAGATTGATATTTGGTTCATTTTATGTATTGAAAGCAAATTTTCACGGAATAAACGGGTCTTGCTTTGCTCGAGTCACCAATCTATTTAATGCTGCGTTTTCCCACGTTAGGCGGTTTTTTTAAATATTTTTGTATGCGATATACCAAACTTCTTTCGATGTTCTGCGAAATTAAAAAATCGAATTCCATTTTACATCAAAAGACCTTCTATTCATTTCAAAATAAACCAGTAACATAGGTTCAATACATTTATCAAACATATTTACAGGTCTATCTAGGTATAAGGTTCAATTTACATTTCTATGAGGCTAATGGCTGAATGATTAAATAAGCAATCCAATAGGTTCATATTATGAAAAGTCAAAAAATTCCATTACTTTCAGTAAGTCATTATTTTATTTATTACATAACGATCTGTACGAGGGACCCGCCAGTCTCCATCCGTCTTTCTAAGGTTAATCCAGACAGACAAAAATCAGTAAATATTTAACTGTTTTTCAAAAAAAAAAAGGTTTTCAACCCTAAATCGCCTCGGCGCAACATTATCGGCCAAAAAGTACCGAATTACGAAAAAAAAAAAGGTAAACTTGAAAAAATAATGAATTGAGCTGGATAATCTCGTTCTTAGTTTACATTCCGCTACTTGATAAGCCGTGACCTTGAAAGTAGCATTTTCAATGTGGTGACGGTCCCTAAATCGTTTTTCGTTAATAACTTCTGTTCTACTGCACGGAATGCAATGAAATTTCGTACCCGGGGTACACTTTGCTGTCTAAACTTAATTATGTAGCAAAAAATAGGGGTTCCTATTTGAAAATCAAGACTTAGTGCTAATTTTACTTTGTATATGGTCCCTTATCAAAATTTTACCTACGTAGTTTTAAAGAACACTTAAAACCATGTCAGATGACACCTTTCTTTCCTTTCTAGCATGTATAATGGCCGAATAGTTAAAAGTGTTTCGTTTTTTTTTTCTATGACTGTACCTATGCAATTTATGTAACATTTCGATTCTCCATTTTCTTTCGATTCAGGGACAAAAGATGGGACGACTTTCAAATTCAGGCAATCTGGAACTTCTGGACCAAACGTGACTCCAGGAGATGTCACTTTCCGAGTTGAGATTGAACAACATCAAGACTTCAAGCTGGAAGGATCCGATTTGGTTTTTAGCCGTTCTTTGAGCTTGGCTGAAGCCCTGACTGGCTGCAGGGTGGACGTGGAGACATTTGATGGGAAAACCTTTCATCTTCCCTTCTCAGAAGTCGTGAAACCTGGAACTAGGTTAGTTCAAATTTTCTTCCTCTGTCTTTCTCAGAAGTCATGAAATCTAGAGAGAGTTTGGCCAAAAAACTAGTCTCCATGTCTATTTATTTGAAATTGTGAATCATGTACATAAGCGCGGTTGATCCGTAGCGAAAAAAGAGCTTAATGCGATACATCTAGTTTCTAATTTTTATTTGTTTATGTATTTGTGTATTTGTTTTCTTTTAGGACTGTTTTGAAAAACGAAGGAATGCCAGTAGCCGGATCGTCCGAAAAAGGAGATTTAATAGTTGAATTCAACGTTATTTTTCCTGATAGGCTCAGTTCAAAACAGAAAGCTCTCATCAAGCAAGCACTCTTAAAACAAAAGAAATAACGGTTTTACTTAAAGTTATGTACTTATATTTTTCGGACAAATAAATAACTACGTTTTAAGCATATAATTAACTTTTTGCTCCACTTAAAGTACAGTTTAATTTGAAAAAGACAGAAATATTTATGTTTCTACAAATTCTAACTCCAAAAGCAAACTACCTCCGTATTCCCTTTCCTTGCCGAGGATAAGTGACAGCAGCAACAACAGGAGGCCGAGCGCTGAAGAATGTTGCATTCGAAGCGATGGACGAGCTACAGTAAGGAAAAACCAGTTGCTCAAATAGAAACATATGTGATAGATAGTTTTTATTTTCAATTCTTGCACCCTACTTTGAAAATTTCGACCAAAAACCCTTTGAGCGGGGAATGGCACTACCTACTTGACGTCACTGTGAGCATATAAATTATCAATTTACAAGCAGCAAACGGAAGGCTTTTTACTAACAGAAAACGTATTTTGTGAAAGTTACCCTTGGAAATATCCAAATATAGAATGAACCTGTCATTTGTCACAAAAATTTTCCTTATTAATAGTATTCTCTAGGTTTTTAAGCCTATTAGTGCAATATCACAGCGTGGTACTGATTGGTGCCCCTTGTCGGAATATCACTGAAAAATTTCTTCTCGTTTATCCCTTCTCTAGCAATCTTCACGTTATCTTTAGTCCCGTTTAAAGCTTTATGTGTTCAAATTAAGCAGGCCACCCTGGAAACTGATAAATGCGTTCATTTCCGTCTGTAAACCGGATGTTCACCTTTCCATCGCATCGGTGAGCTGACACATCATTATAGTTCAGCAGGACCAGGTTCAATAGCATGTTAATAGTAACCAAATATTTATACAAAAAAGAAAGAAAGAAATTAATTTGAATTCTGAAATTTTGAATTCAAATTATGCTTTTCGCAATCACGATAGGACCCTACTCATTGGAGTTTGGTTTCTAGAAACGGCTCCTGTCCCCCCAAGCCTGCCTCTCTTCCTAGGCGGTTACGTGCGTGTAGTTGTGTGTGCGTAAACCTATGTGTATGCACTTAGGCGTGTGTGTGTGTAACGGCGTGTTTGTGGGAGTGTGTATGTGCGTAACGATGCATGTGTGTGTGTGTGTAGGACACGGACGCCACCGACCAGGAGAAATGGCTAAAGGGGGACAGTGCGCAGGACCGGAGGCCGGTGGGCGGTGGTGCTGCCGGTCCAAGCTGAAGAAGGAACCACAACGCCAAGGACCGTCAACTGAAAACAATAAGCAATCGTGATTGCTCAAAAAAATTCGGCTTTGCCGATGATGCTAGAATTCTAACCACGACGTATAAGCCATAAATTTCACCTCTGGCGCTAATATTAACTTTTGAACTGTAGCATGTGTTAGCAGACAATACTAGTTCAGCAAAAAAGATGTAGTAAAGAAATTTTTGCACTTTAATAATTGTTTTCATAATAATAAAAATATTTTTTGACTGCATACAAGATGTTGGCAACATAATAAATGACACAAATGCAATGCAAGTCTAAATAAAAGTCACAAGAAAAGTAAAAAACTATTTAGTATATATCATTACAATATAATAGTTCTGTGATATTTTTACTATTCAACAACACAGTTGTAACACACATATCACACATACTCTAAAAAAAGAAAAAAAAAAACTTCACCAAGGGTAAATACATTTTTAAGAACTAAGCACCAGTAAAAAGAAAAAAAGAAAAGAAAAAAGAAAAAAAAAAGAAAAAAAGAAATTAGGAAAAAAAAAAGTAGAAAAAAAACTTCCTGTAAAACTAAGAGGTCCTGCATTTTCTTAAAAATTTAATTCTGCCCATTCCCTAAAAATGTAGCAGAGGGAAAAAACATTCACTCTATAAAAAGTTACTAAACTTTTGGATAATTGCAAAACAAAGTCCCATCTCCAGAAACTTTAATCAACAAGTGTTTCAGAATCAATTCCACACAATAGTGAATCCTGATAATGTTACGGAAGTTGAGTTGTAAGAGCAATACAATGGGCAAACTGATGGTTGGTAGGAACTATGGTAAGGCAACATCATATGAGGCAGTGAGAAGCAAAGGGATGTAAGTGGCAAAATTAAAAATTTGAAGATAACCAGTACAAATGGTAGGTGAACCTCTCCTCTGTCATGGGGCAAGATATGGTACTAGTAGCCCTGGTAGTTGCTGCTATGCAGCATGATTTAGAAAAAAAATTCAATGAAAGCCTACCTAGGATGTTATATCTTTAAACGCGTTTTACTCAAAACTTGAAAATGTACCACTTACATCTCTTTGCTTCTCACTGCCTCATATAGCACAACATAACCCTGGTTTGATGCGACCTGTTTCAAGAACCTATACACTATTTAGGGAATTAAAGCATTGAAAATGCACACACAGTATGAGAAGCTGTTGTTTCTTGCCAAGATGTGGTTGAGTTTGAAAGTGCACGAGCCGATTAACCACATTCAAATTGATGCAGGGTAAACTACTACTGCTTCATCATTCAAAAACACAGCAACTGTTTCGGAAGGAAAGATGAATTTGGTTTGAGAAAAATATTTCAACATTTGATGTAACAATATGCAACGTAATTGCTCATTCACATTTGATTAAAATATATGATTTATTTTCTGCAAGCCAAATATAGTATGACTATGTGAGCCACGACTAGACATAGTAGTATGGCAACATCATGGGTATGGCAAAATCATATAGCACAACATAAACTTGTATGAAGCGACCAGTTTCAAGAACCTATACACTATTTAGGAAATTAAAGCATTGAAAATGCACGCACAATATGAGAAGATATTGTTTGAGTTTGAAAGTACACGAGCCGATTAACCACATTCAAATTGGTGCAGGGTAAACTACTACTGCTTCATCGTTCAAAAGCACAACAACTGTTTTGAAATGAAAGATGAATTTGGTTTGAGAAAAATATTTCAACATTTGATGCACCGGTATGCAACGTAATTGCGCATTCACATTTGATTCAAACATATGATTTATTTTCTGAAAGCTAAATATGGTATGACTATGTTAGCCACGACTAGACATAGTAGTACAGTGCCGGCAAAAAAAATCTTTAAATTTGGTTAGCAATTAAAAACTTTACATGCGAGCATCTTGCCATGATTTTATGGGCATGCTCCAAAGTGATCTGGCCGAATACCGAATATTCGGCCTAGGCTGTGGCCGAATATTCGGTATTCGGCCAAATCACTAGGGAGCATGCCAATAAAATCACGACAAGAATTTTGAATGTTAAGTTTTTTAAATGTAAAGATTTTTTTTTTTTTTGCCGGCACTGTAGAGTCAGGGGGAGGATACAGACTAGCATTTTAGAATTTCCAAGACATTTGATTTCTAAGTTTCAAATCTACTTTTAAGGAATGCGTATAACAGTCAATTAAGCGACTTCTCTAACTTTCGGTTAAAGCAGTGTTAAAACTTTTTCAGAATACTAATTAAAAGTCCCAAAACGTGGGAAGATTGAAACAAATATTTTTTCTGATTCTCAGCAAAAAGTAAACATTATTTGTCTTTCGTACGGATATTTAATCATAGAAAAATAGTTAGTTTTAAAAATACTTCCTCTGAAATGTATAATGTTTTGAAACGTTACACTGGAAAATCGTACATGTGATAAAATGCTGAAAAAATTGCATTCAGCAGTAATTTTAAGTAAGTTTTACGTACCGATCTATTTGCTGAGAAAGTCTAGATAAAATTTTTTGAATGTTATTTTCTACTGGCTAATTGTAGGATAATGGTGTTGGCTAAACTAGGATGATCCTTCAACAAACTCAGCCACTCCTCTCCTTTCATAACCTCCAGTGCATTATTCAGTATGAAACAAATGGCTGCATCTTTCAAGTCAGAATCTTCGTGGAAGCTGGCAACAGTCAACACACTCACAACTGCTTCCGCAGTCAAATTAGCACACAAAAACGAAGAACACATCCGCTTGAGCTGGGGTAAGGAATATTTGTCTGCTGCGATAAGAAGAGATAGGCACGTATTTGGATCCATGTCACCTACTTCGTTCGTATAGATGTATTTTAGAATCAGCTGCAACACATCGCTGGTGATGTCAGAGATGTTGACTCTGTTGCTCATTTTTTCGATGGTGTCGTGTTCGAACATTGCGGCAAATACCGGCGATCGTGCTGCCAAGATGGCTCGGTGGACATTGAAATCTTTCTCATCAGCAGTGATGGTCAAATCAGACAGTTTTTGGCTGTCCAGAAGCTTGGTCATATCTGCTACCAGATCGTGATGGTTTGAAGTCTGTTTGGTTTCCACAATCTTGGTTGATTTGCTATCAGGAAAAGTACTGTTTTCATTAATGATTTCATCCACATCAAGTGAGCAGCTGATGGTGAATAAATTATTCTTCAACAGCATCATTTGCTGATTTTTAATCAAGAAAAGGTCGAACTGTGCTAAGGCTTTGTCATCTTCTGTATCCAGTACCTTTTCGCAAGTGTGATGAGATCTATTTCGGCTATCCAAAAACGAGAAATTCACTTTAATAGGTAAATCGTCATTGTGAATTAAATCCGTTCTAAGCGCAGATTTTTGTAGGCATACATAAAATAAATTTCTGCACACAACTTCCGATTCGTATTCTAATGATAAACAGAATTTTTTATTTCGGATTGGACTGATGGTGAAAAAATCACTTCGTACACTTTCCTTCAAATTTAGAACATACTTAGAGTCTATAGTCCAACGAAAAACTTTTTTCTTCGTTAAAAAACCGATTTTGGACTTTTCTTCTGACTTCAGATTATTCATACTTATGCTGCTTTATTCTTCAAGCGTATTGATCAGTGTTAAATAGAGACGTAAATTCATTTGCTGGGCAACATTGACAAGAAAATGGGTGTACTTCTTAAACTGTTCACCACAAATACTTTCCGCAATGTCTTCTTCTCCTCCATGTCAATTATGCCCCAGAATAGGCCATTCTGGAAAATAAAATATAAAATTTAGAAACAGTATAAAGAATTGTTAGAAAAAAAACTTTTTTCAGATACAACAGGGCAAGAATTTATGTTATATATATATATATATATATATATATATATATATATATATATATATATATATATATATATATATATATATATATATATATATATATATATATATATATATATATATATATATATTTATATATATATATATATATATATATATATATATATATATATATATATATATATATATATATAGGGGTATTTTCAAATTTTACGATTGGAAATTCTGAGACATGATTTGGAGATTCAAAATCAACTTTTGGGAATTATAGAGACATAACAAACCTATACATAAAGATTAACCTCATAATATCAACAAAACTAGTATGTTGTGGCCATCACGAAACTTTCTTCTATATTTTTCTTTTTTTTTTTCTGATCCCTCCCCATGCTTGACGAGGAAGCAATATTCCCAACAAAAACAAAATTACACATGCAAAAACTTGACGGCTATCCCAATGTCTGAACTATTGCAAAAGCAAAGCAAAGAGAGAAAATTGAAAGTTATTTTAAAAGCCTTGCTTGAATTAATTACAAATATTTTATTTGTTAACAAACATAAGATGGCAACAGTTAAAAGTTTTAAATCATTGAGATAATATTTCCTATCATTTCCATAAAATTAAAATCACGAGAAATACGCAGACGACAATCTATTACGATTTATCTTTCTTATTGTTGCATTAATAAAAATATTTTTATTCGCAAAAAAAAAAAAAAAAAAATCAACACCTCTTGGAGCGATCGGCGTCAAAATTGAACCAAAGCCTGTTTACATATGGATTCACATATATTCTAAATTTCAACCAGAACGTAGCATTACTTCTTGAGATAGGGCACTCAAAATGGAAAAAAAGAACGGGTGATTGCGCTACCCCCTTTTTAGCTGTTGACACAAAAGTAAAATCAGTTCTTATACCCACTAAGGGCTACTTGCCGATAAATTTTTCTTTCATTCCGTTCATTATTTCTTGAGATACAGCAGTCACAATTGACGACAAAAATCGTTCTATAGCTCAACCCCCGTTTGAGTTATTGGCACCAAAATTGAATCAGCACCTGTTCCTGTTAATACCAACATATGGACCAAATTTTGTTTGATTCCGCCAGTAACTTCCTGAGGAATAGCAAGCACGCGTAACTCGAAAAACGTCCCATTGCTCCACCCCCCTTGGAGGAATTCGCGCCAAAAACTAATGGGCACAAGTTCACATAGGGGCACATATGTGTACTAAATTTCGTTCGATTTCATGCGGTAGTTTTTGTTGTAGAGCGGCCACAAAAAACTGGTCACACACAGACGTGACACACATACACACACACACACACATACACACACACACACACAGACAGACAGACATTTTCCAAAAATGGTCGAAATGGACTCAGCACACCTCAAAACGTTCGAATCCGTCAAAATTCGAAATTCGAAAATTTGCACGAATCCAATACTTTCTTCTATATATTAGATATAGAAGAAAGTAACTAGTATGTTGTGGCCATCACGAAACTTTCTTCTATATTTTTCTTTTTTTTTTTTCTGATCCCTCCCCATGCTTGACGAGGAAGCAATATTCCCAACAAAAACGAAATTACACATGCAAAAACTTGACGACCATCCCAATGTCTGAATTATTGCAAAAGCAAAGCAAAGAGCGAAAATTGAAAGTTATTTTAAAAGCCTTGCTTGAATTAATTACAAATATTTTATTTGTTAACAAATATAAGATGGCAACAGTTAAAAATTTTAAATCGTTGAGATAATATTTCTGATCATTTCCATACAATTAAAATCACGAGAAATACGCAGACGATAATCTATTACGATTTATCTTTCTTATTGTTGCATTAATAAAACTATTTTTATTCGCTAAAAAATAATGATAATAAAAATAAATCAGCACCTCTTGGCGCGATTGGCGCCAAAGTTGAACCAAAGCCTGTTTACATATAGATTCACATATATTCCAAATTTCAACCAGAACGTAGCATTACTTCTTGAGATAGGGCACTCACAATGGAAAAAAGAACGGGCGATTGCGCTACCCCCCCTTTTTAGCTGTTGACACCAAAACAAAATCAGCTCTTATACCCACTAAGGGGTACTTGCCGATAAATTTTTCTTTCATTCCGTTCATTATTTCTTGAGATACAGCAGGCACAATTGACGACGAAAAACGTTCTATAGCTCAACCCCCGTTTGAGTTATTGCACCAAAATTGAATCAGCACCTGTTCTTGTTAATGGCAACATATGGACCAAATTTTGTTTGATTCCGCCAGTTACTTCCTGAGGAATAGCAATCACGCGTAACTCAAAAAACGTCCCATTGCTCCACCCCCCTTGGAGGAATTCGCGCCAAAAACCAATGGGCACAAGTTCACATAGGGGCACATTTGTGTACCAAGTTTCGTTCGATTTCATGCGGTAGTTTTTGCTGTAGCGCGGCCACAAAAAACTGGTCACACACAGACGTGACACACACACATACACACACACATACATACACACACACATACATACACACACACATACATACACACATACATACACACACACAGACAGACAGACATTTTCCAAAAATAGTCGAAATGGACTCAGCACACCTCAAAACGTTCGAATCCGTCAAAATTCGAAATTCGAAAATTTGCACGAATCCAATACTTTCTTCTATGTATTAGATATAGAAGAAAGTAAAAAGGGGGGAGTGAGCACTCTGACTTAGCGCAATGCTCAACCAGAGTTAACCGAAAAATATCAGATGATATAAATCTGATATTTATTTTGAAGATATCATTATCTAATGTTTTCGATTTTTGTTTTTAGAACTACTGTTTCTGGGATCTAAAAATTATGTTTGCATCAATCTTATAAATATTATTCATTTTTCATTAAAAAATATGATAAAAGTTAATAAAAAAAATACTGCAATTTATGATTTATTCTATCATTTAATGCAATGTAATAATATATAGTACTTATTCATTATATATTTATACAAGGGGCTCCGCCCATGCTCGCTGTTACTCACCAACACCCAAAGAATGCTTGAAAGCGACTTTTAGGAAGAACACGTCGCGATTAGAACAAAATAAAAATCGCGCACCCCTTCCCGCAAGAAATACGATTTCAGTAAAGAGTTCGGTAAAATATTTAAATTCCACTCCAACCTGAAGACAGGGGCGTAGCTAAGGGAGGGTTTTGGGGACAAGACCCCCCCCCCCCCGAAAGGTTTGTCCCAAAAAAAAGGAGAGAGAGAGAAAGAAAGAAAAGAGAAGAGAAAGAAAAGAGAAGAGAAAAAAAAAGAGAAAAGAAAATAAAAAAAAATCAAATTTTTTTTTTCTGAATAACAGTGGTCAGAAATTCACTCCGCTCTCCCCCCACCTTCCATTGCCATTGAAAATCAGCTCAATGAGTGACCCTCAAGCGTAAAGACGCCTCACTCCTCACTGTGCTGCAACATTTTTTTGATAATTGAGTGAAATTTCACACTTCTCTTTAGAAATGAGATTGATTTGTTAAATCTACGAATATGTAGCCTTTTTTTCTCATAGATTCTGCAAATCGTTAAGTATGTTTAATTTTATGAGCGGCGCAGTGGGAATATTACATACAGTTGAATCTGTATGTTTCGAATTTCACAGGAAGAAAAAAAATCGAGATAAAGAGGTTTTAAGATACGGGGGCTTTAAGAAACTTTATAGAAATTTGGAATATGATGGTGAAAATTTGAAATCGATACTATAGAGAACATGGGCTCTTGATCAAAATTCCTCTGTATTAGTTTTGTTAGGTCTTTGTTCTATTATTACATCATTATGTGCTTTATTGCCAGTTTAAAGAAACTTTGAGCATATCTTTTTGAAGAAAACGTCTTTTATTGCTTTTTGGTGCCTGATTTTTTCTTTTTCTTGTTTTTTGATTAATTATTTATCCTCTTGAGGTTAGCAATTGCTGCAAATCTAACCTGGCCAATATTCTAGGATTTTCCGTTTTTCTTTACTTGAAAAAATCTTAAACTTCCCTCCTATCATCTTGGTTTTCTTTAAGGAATCATAATTTTAAGAAAGAGAGCGATCACAGAACAGTACTAAACCAGATAACAGAGCAAAATGGCTTTTAACTTGAATGACCTTTAACCATGAACTTGAAATACTCATCCATAATGCAACTAATACTCAACCTGTGAATTTCACCCCTTTACTCTTCTTCCAAGAAAGTGCTCGAAACGACTGTCCTTTCGTTAATTTTCCTAAAAAAACTATTCCTGGAACACATTTCTCCTTTTTTTTGCCCCCCTCAGCCCTTTCTGTTTCGAGTTGAAGAAAATGCTTTTGCTTGCTGCTTTGAAGATCATTGGGCTTCGAATCCGAAAATGATAGCATAGCCGGAATTCGAGACATAAGGTTTTTGTTGGCGTTGTGCTGTGATAGTCAAAACGGCCTTTGCTAACCAGAAAATCCACCGCAATGACATCGATTTGTTGAAAATGTCAGCCAGTATTTACTGCGTATTCTTTTAAAAACGTTTAGTCTGAACTACTTAGAATAGTATATTCTAAGTGAACGTTGTTGTATAATGAAGAGAGCAAAACCGATAACAAGCTTTTTAAACCCCCCCCCCCCCCTAAATGAAAATGACGAAAATGGTTGCTCTAAAAAGAGAAAGTTAACGTCCTCTGAAGAAAACGAAGTACAGTCTGCTGAAGCAGCATTAATTCCATTGAACCCTTCTGAAGGAAATTTTATTTTAATTTAAAAGAAAAACTGCATAGCATTACAGGAATAAAATGTTTAAAAACGAAATGAATCTAGACTGTTCTGTACTATTTCTGTTAGCTTGGTTCGCATTAAAAAGTAGAAAATAAACAAGACTTCTGTTTATAACACTCGAAAATTGCTGTTGCTCTCTCAAATAGATATTTATATAAATTCTAAAGCAGGAAATAAAATCAAAAATAAAAACTTGAAAGGAGAAAAGATGGTATGCAGCTTTGTGCAAATAACTTTCTACCGCCTATATTTCTTCCCTTTTTTTTAATTCAAATTTTATTAACTGCTTTAGAACTAGCATAAATGTAAATACATATAAAATACAACATATAAATATAACGATATGAAAAGTCATTTCATTTTTTGCAGGTTATAATCAAGAAGTCTTTTTTTATTTTATTTCATGCTTTTAGTGCGAACCAAGTTAGTAAAAATAGTCTGACCACCGATGAGATTGAAAGTCAAACACCCAGTTTACAGGCGGAAATGGATCCATCTATTAGCTTTCAGGGATGCCAGCTTTTGTAGATGTGTGTTAGCCTCTAAATTAAGCAGTCACACTGAAATGAACGGAACACGCTCATCAGATATTTGATTTCCCCCTGATTTGGATAGACTGGTTTTGACAAGACGTTGCTAGAAAATTTCACTTTAAATTAAATGGAAGGAAAAGAAAAAAAAGTTGAATTTTCCATAACATTAAAAAAATAAAAAATTCTTTGCTTTTGTTTTGTTTGACACAAGTATTGGAATTGGGGCACGCCATTCCAAAGTATGTAAAAGTTCACACACACACACACACACACACACACACACACACACACATATATATATATATATATATATATATATATATATATATATATATATATATATATATATATATATATATATATATATATATATATATATATATATATATATAATAAAAGAAGTAACCCCCCCCCCCCCCCCCGAAAGTCGGGTCTAGCTACGCCTCTGCCTGAAGATAAAAACAACATGATAAAAATATGCTGAACAAAAGTATTTTTAAGAAAACGCTTCAAAAAGCACCCCCCTCCTCGGGGTCCAAACAACTGCTTTTATCAAATTTCACAGCTACAGGTGCTAAGAGGCTCCTGAGCGAACATGGCAAAACCATGGAGAGAACATGTCGTATCTCTACTCCCACTAGCCGCGTTCACAACACACTTTTCGACCCCGTAAATCTCCGCTCCGGCTCCAAAGAAAACCGATTGAAAAATTCCCCGTTTCCATGCAAAAAGAGGTTTCCCATTCTACCGGAGAAAGCGGTTTTTACCCAGCATCCTTAGCGGCTAGTAGACGAAATTGTTTCGCGTAATGCATTCTGGATAAAAACCCCCGCTTTCACTCCAGAAGCGAGTAGGAGGAGAAAGATTCCACATATACCCCGCAAATAACCGGAGTGCGATGAAATGCAGGTTTTTTCCGGGGTCGAAAATGTCCACGGAAACGGCACTATTGTCGCGTTAGAAGTAACCGAAGTAACTGTGAGAGAGCGGCGGCCATGTTGGTTGTACCGAGAAAGGGGATAAAGAATCGCAAGAATTTTGCATGTTTTACTTTTCTCGCTTAAATTGATAATGAAAGTACAGTTGAACTCTCTTAATACGATCACGTTTAATACGAAATCATTTTGTTTGTTAAGTTTGGTTTTCTATCTAATTGCATTAAAAATTTCGCTTATAATAATAATACGTACATTAAATTGAAAGTCTCGGCTAAGACAAACAAAAATTTCTGACCTCTTTACTTAAAATGTTCGTAATTGAATACCGTGATTCTTTTTTTTAGAACTTACATTCATTATTTTGTTAGGCAGTAGAAGTCCCATTATGTACCAAGAAGAAAAGAATAAATACTTTGCACAGAAAATAAAGTCCTGTGAATATTTCAATATTCTGCGACTGTCGATTATCGTCTTCCTTTTTCAATATTTTCCAAAAACATGCATTTATAAGAAGTAAGTGATTTTTTTCTGAATATACTAATACTGTAATATATCGATTTTATATCGTATCAATATTTGTGATGTTTAGTTTAAACTTCTTGATTGGCAACGCCAACACCAAATCAGTTGAGTTCCCGTGCTTGCAAATAAAGGTTCGTTCTTTTTTAATCTTGTGTTTGTCACTGTTCTATTCATTCTGTTCATCTCTTACGCAGTATTGCATTAATTTTCTACAAGTTATTATAATGGCGACGAGGTGAGTAAAAGTGAACTCTAAAAGTTGGTTAAAACGCACCGTAGTTAAAATGAGCAAGTTAGGCCTCATCGGAACTTTACACGAGTTTGAAGCGGAACATGACGACATAAATTTGTACGTGGAGCAGTTGGAACATTTTTTTCTTGCTAACGACGTAGTCGAAGACAAGAAAGTATCTGTTTTTATTTCCGTAATAGGAATAAAGACTTACAAAGTTCTTCGAAATTTGCTGCTACCAAAATCTTCAGGAGATTGTAAGTACGACGAATTAACAAGTATCTTGAAACAGCATTTCAAACCGTCTCCAATCCTCATTGCTGAGCGATTCAGATTCCATAGAAGAAATCAACTGACTGGTGAATCAGTTTCTCGTTATTTAGTGGAATTAAGGAGATTGGCGTCTACCTGCGACTTCGGCTCATTTTTGGACGAAGCGTTAAGGGATTCGTATGTGGACTGTGCAATGAAAATATACAAAAGCGACTTCTCGCGAAAAAAAATTTAAAGCTATTAGATGCAGTGGAAACAGCTGTTGCAATTGAAATTGCTGAAAGCGATGCCGCTAATATGAAAACATTCACACCAGCTGTGAATAAAGTTCGTAAGACTGAACACGTTAACGCAAATAAAAACCCTCAACCACGTATGAACTATGTTGCAAATACTAACGGCAAGAAAAACTTGAAGTGTTATCGTTGTGGTGCTACACATGATTTTGCTAAGTGCAAGTACAGAAATGCCAAATGTCACAGTTGTGGCAAAATAGGACATATTTCACCAGTGTGTAGAAGTAGAGGTTCTTCAGCTAAAAAGGTTGAAATAATGGAAAGTGAATCTGAGCTTTCGCTCTATGCTGTGAAATCAGTAAATCAAGTTTCGGGAAATAAGAAATATATAATTCCGGTCACTATTAATGGCAAAAGTTTAGACATGGAACTAGATACAGCCGCTGATGTTTCTATTACATCAGAAGTTTGGGTACAGAACAGTTTGCCAAATTCTAAAATCTTGACATCATCTACTAGACTGAAAGATTACAATGGAAAAGAAATTTCAGTAGTGGGAGAAATTCTCGTGGAAGTTAAGTGCGATAATCAGTGCGAAATGTTACCGTTAGTTATTGTGAAGGGTGATGGTGCATCTCTTTTTGGAAAGAACTGGTTGTCGATTTTCAAATTAAACTGGAGTGAAATATTTTCAGTATCCTTTAAAAGTGAAAGTTTTGTTGAAGCTCTTAAGGGAAAATACAAAGATATTTTTCAAGTGAGTGACAAACCAATCAAGCATTTTAAAGCTGTGCTTAAAATGAAGGATGACTTTCAGCCAATTTTTTGCAAGGCTAGACCGGTTCCGTATGCAGTAAAAAAGGCTGTTTCTGATGAAATCAGGCTTCTGGAGCAAAGAGGTATTTGGAAGTTTGTTGAGCATTCAAGATGGGCTACGCCGCTCGTTGTTGTGCCAAAGAAGAATGGAACAGTCAGGTTGTGTGGCGACTACAAAGTCAGTGTCAATAAAATGTTGGATGCGAATCAGTATCCTCTACCGACCCAACAAGATTTATTTGCAACACTTCGGGGAGGTAAGTTTTTTACTAAGTTGGATTTGACTCATGCATATCAACAAATTGAATTAGATGACGCATCTCAGGAACTTTTGACACTTAATACCAGGGTTGGCAAGGTTTTGGACACTATGGTAAAAACCACGGTAAAAACCCTGGTTTTTACCGTCCTGTCCAAAACCCTTGTGTCCAAAACTGTCCGAAAGTGTCCAAAACTATATTTTTAGAGAAATTGTATTTTGTGAGAAAAAATCAAAAACAGAATAAAATGCATCAAAGTAAAGTTTTATATTGAACATTTATTCAATGTGAACAGCAACTTATTTATGCCGCTGATTTTAATCTAGTTACAGAAGTTGAATTCTTGATTAAAATTTAAATTTGTATGCATGAGTTTATTTTATTTTTTTTATTTATTTATTGTTATTATTATTATTTTTTGATAATGGTAGCCAAATTTACTTATGCTTGTGCATGTGTGCAAATGAAAGCAGGATTGGCAAGGTTTTTACCTTCCGGTTCAAAACCCTTGTGTCCAAAAGTGTCCAAAACTATTTTTTGAAAAAACCATATTTTGTGAGAAAATATCAAAAACAGAACAAAATGTGTCAATTTTTTTTTTTTTGACTATTTAATATATTTATTTAATGTGAACATTCAAGCATAAATATATATATATATATAGCTTTTATATATACAGCAGATTTTTAATCTAGTTACGTAGAAATTAAATTTTTTCTTTCCATAAACCAGATTTTTCGACATTTATGCATGTGTCGAAAGAAAGTAGTCAAAATATAGTGCAATAATTGACTTAAATGCAATAAATGACAATTCTGGTAAATATAGAATGTATTATATTAAAAATATGAACTAAAAAAAGAATAGCACAAGTTTTAAAATATAAGTTGTGTTTAATTATTAATTTCTTGTTCTTTAATCTAAGATTTAAAAAATAATTTTCATTAAAACATCACGCAAAATTTATTTGCCAAAACCATTGAAAAAAATGAAGCATTTAAAAAAATATTGTACATTTAATAACAGTCCTTTGAGTTATAAATGTAACTGAGATTAGTTGTCTTGGTAGTAATGTGAATTTCCTTTCATGACTGTACCAAAGGAAGTTTTTATGTGATAGAGTTATTGGCATTTTATTTTAAGTAAAATATTTTTAAATGAACATTTTGGAGAAAAGTATTATTAAATACTCATCACAATTAAACCTCATTAATATTTTTATTTATGCATTACAAATATTGTAGTAAATACAAATTGATTAGATTACACCCCTTTAGCTTTAGCATAGTTTTAGACAGTTTCGGACACTTTTGGACAGTTTTAGACAGTTTTGGACGGTAAAAACCACCTGTCCTGTCCTAAACCAGTTTTGGACAGTCCCAAAACCCAAACCTGCTTAATACTCATCTTGGGTTAGTAAGACCTACTAGATTACAGTATGGTATTACTTCCGCTTCCGCAATGTTTCAATCTATTATTGAACAAATTTTGCAAGGTTTTCCTTCAGTTATTTGCTTTCAGGATGATATTTTAATTTCATCAACTACAAAAGTAGAACATTTTCGCTTATTAGAGCAAGTTTTACAACAATTTTTAAAATACGATGTGCATCTTAATGGTGATAAATGTGTTTTTATGCAAACTAAGGTTGAGTTTCTAGGACATATAATAGATGAATTTGGAATTCATCCAACTGAAGAAAAGGTGTCTGCAATAAAAAATATCAAAACACCACAAAATGTCACAGAGCTCAAATCTTTTTTAGGACTTTTGAATTATTATGCTAAATTTATTAAAAATTCATCTACATTGTTATCACTTCTATATGAATTACTTAACAAGGATGTCCCATGGATCTGGTCCAAACAGTGCCAGGAAACATTTCTAAAATGTAAATCTTTGTTAACTTCTAAAACTGTCTTAGCTCACTATGATGAAAGGTTGCCTTTACAACTGTCTTGTGATGCTTCTCCTGTTGGACTAGGGGCAGTTTTATCGCATATAGTGGAAGGGGAGGAATGTCCCGTTGCTTATGCATCTAGAACGTTGACTAAAGCTGAAAGTAATTATTCACAAACAGAAAAAGAAGCTCTAGCTATAGTGTACGGTTGCAAGAAATTCCATCAGTACCTGTTCGGACGGACATTTGTCTGTCACGGATCACCAACCTTTGTTGACTATTTTTGCTCCCGATAAATCCATTCCTGCTATGTCTGCTGCACGATTGCAAAGATGGGCTCTATTATTATCGTCATTCAAGTATACAATTAAGTATAAAAAGGGAATTTTACACCAGAATGCTGATGCTTTGTCTAGATTACCTGATGAAAATATTGAAACAGATATGTATCCTTCTGATATTTTTCGGGCATCTTATGTTGACGAATTGCCTCTGATGTCGGATGACATTGCTCGTGCTACGCGAGCAGATAAAGTTCTTGGTGTAATACTGAAGTATGTTCAGAGTGGATTTCCAGAAAGTACTGATAATCCTGAGTTAAAGCCTTTCTTCAATAGGAGAGATGAACTTTCGTGTGACAAGAACTGCTTGTTGTGGGGCATGCGTGTTGTTATTCCAAGTGTATACCGGAGCAGAGTATTGGATTTGCTGCATGGTACGCACCAGGGTACAACAAAGATGAAAGCTATTGCTCGTAGCCATGTTTGGTGGCCAAATTTGGATAAAGATATAGAAGGTATCTCATCTCAATGTCTGGCTTGTCAGAAAACAGCTAGAGATTCTCCTGCATCTCCGCTTCAACCATGGCGCCTGGCCGAAAGCACCATGGCATCGTGTCCATATTGATTTTGCTCAAAAGTATCAAAGTAATTACCTAATTGTGGTTGACAGTTTCTCCAAATGGATTGAAGTAATTAAAATGTCTTCTACGGTATCGTCAAGTACTATAGCAGCTCTACAGCAATTGTTTTCAAGGTATGGTTTTCCTTTAGAAATTGTTTCGGACAATGGTCCTCAATTTATTTCTCATGAATTTTCGCAGTTTTTAAAATCTGTTGGCGTTGTGCATACCCTGATTCCTGCTTATCATCCAAAATCTAATGGATTACCCGAAAGATCTGTGCAAACGTTTATATATGCTCTAGATAAAATGTCAGTTGATAGGAATGATAACTCATCTATTGGTAACAAAATTCAGCGATTTTTGTTAATGTATCGTTCGACTCCTCACAGTACGACTGGAAAGTCACCAGCTGAACTTTTTCTAGGTCGTCATATTAGAACAACATTACATTTACTCCATCCATTCGCATGTTGAAAAGAAACAAGCCGAGCAGAAGTTTTATCACGACCGTTCCCATTCTAGAAATTATAGTTTTTTACCTAATCAAATTGTGTGGGTACGATCTCATAGAAGTAAACAAAAGTGGACTCAAGGCACATTAGTTAAGCCAAAAGGTTTTAACACATGGGTAGTCAACATTGATGGCAATTTTTTTTTAGCGCATAATGAGCAAATCCGTCCATCTTCTGTTATTGATACCGATTCAAGTATAGTTGAAGATGATATGCATAAAGAACTGTCTGATTATGATGAAATAAAACCTTCAAATGACATTATTCAGGACAGTCAACCGATTAATATTTCTAATGATAAACCATGTTTGGATAATAATTCATCATTTTCTGATAATTTGTCAAGTTCTAATAATAATGTACCAGATTGTAGTACTAGTTCTCCTATTTTTGATAATAATGTAAATCCCGAATGCATTGTACAAGATAATGTTACTAATATACCAAATGAAAATGTTGATGCTAAAATTCCTGTTAGGAGATACCCATTGAGAAATAGGAAGAAACCTGATAGACTTGGCTTTTAGTTGTTTTATTGTATTATAGTGTTTATACATTTTTTTGAAGGGGGGTACTGTAATATATCGATTTTATATCGTATCAATATTTGTGATGTTTAGTTTAAACTTCTTGATTGGCAACGCCAACACCAAATCAGTTGAGTTCCCGTGCTTGCAAATAAAGGTTCGTTCTTTCTTAATCTTGTGTTTGTCACTGTTCTATTCATTCTGTTCATCTCTTACGCAGTATTGCATTAATTTTCTACAAGTTATTATAAATACACTATATGACCAAAAGTATTGGGACACTTTCAAAAATTCACATTTTAAAGGATTTCTCGAGAAATAAAAGACCAATTGCTCTATAATTTTTTTCACATAAAAGGTATACTCCAGCCGCCATTTCCCAACAAAAATTTAGTCTACTTTTTATTTAGGGGACGAACAACAAAAATTGAGGAAACAGAAAAGGTTTTTGATAATTTTTGATTGTTAATAGCTGGGAATAAGCTATAAATTTCAGAAATAAGTTAAAAACCTTTCTAGAATTTATTCTTATATTTTCATGAAAGTATCTCTTATACCCACGGAGATATAAGCATTTCTTTCAAAAATGCAAATTTGTTTTGAAGGTTTTCGGCTCATATCACTCAGAGTTTTCCGTCAAACGTTACTAAACTTGTAGAATATTTGACAGCATATTAGAGAAACATAATAAAATTTGAAGTTAAAATATTGAAAATTTAATGAAATATGAACGTTTAAAGGAATTAATTTTTCATTGCGCATGCGCGAAATATACCAATTTATAACTTTCATAATCGGAAGCCCAGACCTATCCTATACCTTATAAAAAAATTCCACCTTGATATCTTTAAAATCTAAAAAGTTATCAACGATCTAATGAGCCGAATTTTAATAATTCTTGGCTAGACGACGAATCGTGAGGGATCGTTTTCAAATAATCCGTTCTCATCATGAATCTCTCTGCAACGATAGCAGGAAAGTGTTGCCAGTTTGCGAACGACCCCTTACCATTCGGCGCCTATCCAAGAATTATAGAAATTCGGCTCATTAGATCGCTGATAACTTTTTAAATTTTAAAGATATTGAGGTGAAATTTTTTGAGATGTAGGATATATCTGAGATTTGTATTATAAACGTTATAAGTTGCTATCTTTTGCGCAAGCGCAGTGAAAAATTAATTGCTTTAAACATTCATACTTTATTTAATTTTCAATATTTTAACTTAAAATTTTATTATTATGTTTCTCTAATATGCTGTCGAATATTCTGAAAGTTAAGTAACGTTTGACGAAAAACTCAGCGTGATATGAGCCGAAAACCTTCAAAAAAATTTTGCATTTTTGAGAGAAATGCTTTTGTCTCCGTGGGTATAAGAGATACTTTCACGAAAATATAAAAATAAATTTTTGTTGGATTTTTAACTTATTTCTGAAATTTATAACTTATTCTCAGCTATTTACAATGAAAAATGATCAAAAATCTTTTTTTGTTTCCTCAATTTCTTGCTGATCCCCTAATAAATAGCAGACTTAATTGTTATTGGAAAATGACAGCTAGAGTATACTTTTTATGTGAAAAAAATTAGAGCAATTGGTCTTTTATTTCACCAAAAATTCGTCAAAATGGGAATTTTTGAAAGTGACGTTTGATCATATAGTGAAGTTAGACTACTATGTGTGTATTAGTAGTACTAGTTTTTAAATATATAAGTAAGTATTTATTTTTTTCACAGTACCTTTCATTCACGGTTGTTACGAATAATGGCTAATAAGAACAAATTTGTGGCTTTTGACTTTTGTATTGACCGAGTTCAACTGTATTTATTTCCTACGTAGGAAAATAAAAAATAATCCCCAGCACAATTATATTTTAAGCTTTAAATTTCTAAGAATAAACAGAAATGATTTTGTTTAAAGGTATGGGTGTACGCTTATTCCTACATCCATGTTTTGTTCGGTCCCATGAGTGTTCAGAATAGAAAGAGCCCAACGCATACAAATAATTTACTCCTTCTCAACTTAAAGATGCCATTTGAATTCAGAACTTATGCATTGGAGTAAGAACAATAAGAGCAACAAACTTTTGAGGTCAAGAAAAAATAGAATTGCGTCAGCTAAACGCTTTGGCATATTTTGACGCAAATTATTTACTACATTATTCCTTAATGTCATTGGTTAATAATTTTTCTTTACCACTCATAGGTTGATAATTTTTCTCACAGATGTTTTCGTAGATTCACATAGAACCTCGATTATACCAAGTGATAGGGCCAATAATCGCTTTCCGAAAATTAAAATCTTTGGAGAGTCAAGAAATCATAAACTTTGAGACTCGTCATAAGAAATCAACATAAGAATACTCGTCTCAAGAAATCATAAGCATAAACTTGAGACTTTTTTGGTGCTCTACTTTTAGCCCCAAAAAAGGCTAATTACCTCTTAAAACAGACCCCAAAATTTTCAAATCTAGACTTTTCAAATCTACGTCTTGAAGCCCCCTCGTGCCTCTCTCCTGCTTATGCATATAAAAAATGACTTCGAAGAGAATTTAAGAAAAAATTCAAAACTTTTTATTGAAGAAAAACGGTAGCGCGTTTGAAGTTGTCGCTCATATAGGGGAATGTGGGGGTAAAGTGAAATAGTTAAGATTACTTACTTTTTTCAAAATGAACAAATTGGAAATTTGTTTTGAAAATTGCAGTACAAAAAGAAGGAACATTGTATTTTATAATAAAACTTGCATCGAAAAATTATTTTTTATTTTCGAAAGTAAATTTGTACCTTCCAAAAAAATGCGGATACTTTTCTCTTTTTTTCATGGGGCAAAGTGAAAAATAAAATATTTTTCTCTGGAAATATTTTTTATTCGATTGTTTAAGATATTTTTGATCAAGCAAATGAGTAAATAAAAGAATGAATGAATAAAATAAAACGAATTAATAAATGGGTGAATAAGTTATTTATGAGAAAATTAAATGAATGAATAAAATAGTGAATGAATGAGAAAAAAGGGAGTGAATGAATAAATAAGGGAATTTTTAAATGAAAGAATGCAAAAGAAACAACTAATTAATGAATACATAAGTGATTTTATAAAAGATTGAATAAGTAAATGAAATGGACTATTTCCCTTTGCCCCGTATACGCTTGATAAACTGTACAAAGCATTTGAAATAAAAACAAGTTTGATATTAAACAAAATTATTACTGCACCGAATATTAGTAGTTCTCAATAAAAATTTAAAATGTGAATATAAATAACTTCATCATTTAATATTAACAATAGTAGCTTTTGAGTTATAACAAAATATTACAATATGAACATCAATTTTTGAAAACGGCTTTTATTATCATATATTTTTTTAATTTTTTTTTCATTTTTAGCGGTTTTTTTTTTCTTTTCTTGACTGGAATAGACTACCAATGTTACTACATAGTTAAAACATTACTAGGCAGGTGGCGCTAAAAGCAGAGTAAATATTTCACCATTTCACTCTGCCCCACATTCCAATACTTTGTTTCTGCTCCAAACGCCAGATACGTTTTCTTTTCTTAATTAACAATTCTTCGACCATCTCGTGTTTCTGAAGGAGAAAGGAAAAACCGTTCTATCCAACGTGGAAATTTCAGAACCTGCAAAAACTTGGCCTTTTTTTTTCTTTTTCACTCACCTGCCTGTTCTTAGAAAAAAATTCCTTTCTCTTAACATGGTTGCCCTTGAGTAGCAGTGGTGACGAAATGACCTATAATCATGCCAACGGGTACAATTTTGGAAATTATAAATGATGTGTTCTGTTCCAAGCACGAATCAACGAATCAAAATCGACATCTGGTGGCAAATCCAGTTTTTTGAAAATAAAATGAAAATTGAAAACAAATATGTGCCAGTTTCTGTTTAAATCATAATCAATGTTGTTAAATAATAATAATAATTTATTATTAGTGTACAGTTAACCATGGGCGTATCCAGAGGGGGCAAGGGAAGGCAGCTGCTTCCCTTCCCAAAATAGAAAATATTTAACATAAAATCAAAAAGAAAAATATAAGATACAAAAAATGATTAATGTACGGCTGTTTAAATTTCTGAACAAAAACCCGACAAGTTCAGTTCTGATAACCTGGCTCCTGATTTTGAAAGTAGGGGAATATGGGGCAAATTGAAATGGTTAAGATGACTGAGCGTTTTCAAAATGAAATAATTAGAAATTTGTTCTAAAAATTGCTGTACAAAAAGAAGGAACATTGTATTTTATAATAAAACTTGCATTGAAACATTATTTTTTATTTTTGGCAGTAATTTTGAGCCTTCAAAAAAAAAAAAAAAAAAAGTGGAAATTTTTCATTTTTTTTATGAGGCAAAATGAAAAATAAAATTTTTTTATAATGAGTATTTTCTATTTGATTGTAAAAGGCATTTTTGATCAAATGAATCTGTAAATAAAATTTTGAATGAATAAATGAAAAGAAAATGGAACAATAAATGAACAATTAAACTATTAATTAATTAATTTTTGAATAAAAACAAATGAGTGAATAAAAGAGTGAATGAATAAGAAAATGAGTGAATGGATGAATAAATAAGTGAATTACTAAATGAAGGAAAGTGAATGAATTAATTAATAAATATTTGAGTGAGTAAATGAAATAAGCTATTTCACTTTGCCCCGCATGTACTCGACTACATTGGCGTCGTCAGCTAAAATTTATTGGGGGGGGGGGGGGGCAAGTGGTGCTTGTGATCCGAAATTTCCGACAATTGTTGCCGTTTTCGAAAATTTTAGGCAGAAAACACATTTTGAAACTAAAAAATTATTTTAAAAAAACTCTAAAAATCCCCCCCCCCTCCCCGAATGATTTTTGTATGCATATTCGAAGAATTTTTTTGGTGGGGTGGGGGGGGGGGGAGTCAAGCTTTTTCATAGTTTTCGACAACTTCACACTGTCTTCGGAAAAAAGGACAAATGTTTCTTCTCTGCTATGCCAGGAATTTTGTATAATCCATAAAGTTTTCATAAGGTTTTAGGATCTAAATTTGAAATTTAACCATCTTGTATAATACAAATGCTTTCCTGCTTTCCCCCTGAAATGTATTTTGTTCAATCTCCAATGAAGGATTTCTTGCCCATATATTTGTAAAATCTAATTTTAAAAATGTCAATTATATTTTCTATCTCTTAACTACTGCTTAAAGCTTCCGTTATCTTCACTGCGAACCCTCATAGTAGCTCCAATGAGATTTTCTTCAACATTGGCATGTCTTTCAGTGGCGTAGTGAGAAAATTTTCACTGTGGGGAGGGGAATACACTTTCAGATACAACACATAAGCACACGTACAGATAGATATTTTCCGAAGCGAGGTAAAGACTTGAAACTACCACCCGTACCCATTTTCCTTTAAGTTTCTACTCGAAATTTTTATTTTTGAAGAGTAGTGAATTGATAAAACCTAAGTACCAGTAGGCGCCGTTTAATGTGCTCACCGTTAATGTCATCATTCGCTTAATGTTATCAGAATCACGAAGTCCCGAAACACTTAATGTTAACACACGTTAAAAAGTCGGATATTGTAACCAGCGTCTTCGTTTATTGTTATCACTTTTTCATAAACTTTCATTTTTTTCCCCGTTTTTGTTCCTCAATTAACAGAAATACATAGGCAAACCCTGACTAGACTAAATCTCTGTGTAGCATTTTGTGGTTTTCAATAGCAGTTCAAAGTTTTTCTACGAATGAAGCTACAGAAAGTTCGCCCCCCCCCCCTCCCCAGTGACCACAGACTCCCCCTAGGAAACTTTCTTTTGGACCTAAAAAAATTCAGTCGCTGGACATGTTGCAGGCATTGATGTAGGACCTCCATTGTTGCCATTACTTTGTAAACTATTAAAGAATTGTGTCGAGGTTGAAAACAAAGCGAAGTTAAATTAAAATTTAAACAACAAGCAAAGCCATGCTTGAAAAGATAGAAAAGCTGAATGTGCTTTGAAACTGGTTTACGAATGTCAGGGAAAACGGTCATATTTTACTTCACCTATTACTATGTGATTAAAAATTGCATAATTTAGCTGTAACTTTTTATAATTCAGATATTTCTATTCTCTTAATTTAATAATTTATAATTTAAAACTGCGTTCAGTTGAGTCATTGTGATTTTAATTTGAGGTTGCCAAAATAAATGCACCTTAATTGGAAAAAAAATCATCATTTTGTGTCTCCTGGATTCTTTTCGGTTATTGTTATCAGTCGGTTATCGTTATCAAATTATATTTGTCCCAAAGTGATCACATTAAGCGGCGCCTACTGTACTTTTAATAATAAGATTAATAATGAGAAATTTTAGACTGCGCAGTTTATTGCTTTGAGAAACAAATAGTCTCAAAGTTGCTAGAGCAATCTTTTTTTTTTCTCTTTAAAATTGAAGTCTTAAAAACGCAGCTGTAGACAACGTTTGATAGTGTTAAGAGGAAGAAGCTTGGAATATAGACCCTCCAGTAATCATTTTCAAAGTGACGTAAGAATTCGCTTAAATGACTTTGGTTTATGTTTCTGGGAAAGGAAGGGTTGAAGTTTCTTGCAGAACATTTTTAAAAATTGAAGTTAATTGAAAATAGTCTTTGGTGACGTTAGGGAGTCTGAGGCTCTCCCTTCATAAATTATTTGGCATTGGAGTAGTAAAATCGTGACTTTATCATTGTTTGGGAAGAGATGCTTTTTGAAGCTTAAATTGAATTTAAAATTTGAAGCTTTTCATTTCAGACTAACTTAGGGAAGGGTTCGGGGTTCCTCCGCGGAAGTTGCTAAAAATGGGCCCCACTGCATACACTTGCCGATATTACAAAACTGGTCTTTAAATCAGAAATAACAAAATATCATTCCAAAATTAACACGATAATGATTCGCTTCTTAAAACTGATATTAAAAAGAGAGAACACTTTTCTTTCCCTTCGTACTTTCTAGTAGAGGTGAGGAGAAGGTCACGAATGTGCACTGACTGTTAAATTTCCATGTTTTAAGAGTGAAAAACAGGTCGAGGCCATAAAGGGACGAATTAAAATTTTCTGATTTTCTTCTAATTACAACAATTGCTTAAGAATAAAAATCTTTTAAATACAATTAGCATTTTTAACAGAAATTGAAAAATTCTATGCATAAACCAGGGGTGCCCCCCCCCCCCATGAGCAAAAGGCGCACCCCCTAAAAAAAGAGAAAAATGCCCCTCAAAACAACCCTCTTCAAAATTTCAATGGCGTAGTCTGCGCCATGACCCTCTTTCCCCAGGTGGGCACCCCTGCATAAACATATAAACATACTACATTACTGCTATTGTTTTGATTCTCGCTCTATTTGAACGTTCTATCAAGTATGTTACAGATTTAGAAACAAAGAAAATGCGTTTTTAAAAGCTCCGATGACATGATTAGAGTGATTTCTTGATGCTAAAAGATTTTCAACGTCAATTGAATATTTTACCTTTGTTAAAAAATGTTCAAAACATTATCTTGATGTTGAAATTGGACAAACAGCTGCAAGAACGGCTGACATGATTCGGAACTACTTGGAATACTTTTCTCAATCCAAAAAATAAAGAAAAAAGCTTATGTTTGAAAAGACAACCTGCAGTTGACTTTTTTAAATATCTTTTTATCCGCAAGTTTTCTCTCTCTCTCTCACACACACACACGATTTTTTTTTTTTTTTTTAAACCATTGAGAAAGGGACTTTTTGTAACCACGAAACACGTGCCAGTACTTCTTATTAATATTTGCACAATGTTAAAGCTGTTACAACGTTTTCAATTCGCAATGTGGTTGAAAGAAATGCTATTTATTATGATTCATTAATTTGAACATTTAGTGTTTAACCAAAGGAAGTTCATTAACAAGCTTCATCAAGCAATCACAAAATATTCTGAATTTTCCCGTCCGATGTCTTTTTTTTTTTTTAATCTATCTGTTCAGTATGAAAATGTGGTTGTTTTTAAAAAATAGCTTTTAAAGAAATCAAAGATCACTTTTTTTTTTTTTGGTGGCGTTTCCCTCTTATTGCAAAAGCAGACGATTTTTATCACGAGCAACGAATTACATTTACAATAATGAAATGATAGTGGAAATATAATGTCTCCGTAACTGCAAATATTATCGTTGGCTTTCATTTCCTTCTTTCATTTTCTCTTTTTTTTTTTTTTTTTGGTAAATTCTTCAATGATTGAATTACGTATGATTTCTGTAGATTTTTTGAAAATTCCAAGCTATTTGGAATTTTCAAAATATAATGCAGTATTTAACTGTAAGGAAAAGCTTTGAAAAATAGCGAGACAAAGTGGAGGGAAGAGGTTCAAAAATGTTGGATATATATATATATATATATATATATATATATATATATATATATATATATATATATATATATATATATATATATATATATATATATATATATATATATATATATATATATATATATATATATATATATAATTTATGGACAGCCCAAAATACAATTTATTTCTTGATAGTAATTGCTTCATGAACTGCAGAATGATTTTTAAAGTGGTCAGATTTATTAGAATTCTTTTCGTCTGTGAATTAAATACAAGAAAAGACAGCTGGAAATTTGGGCGAAACGAAAACTTTTAGAAACATGGAATAATCAACTGTACCAGGGATTCTCAAACTTTTCCGTTTCCTTGCAGAACTATAATTTTCTCACCGCACCCTTATTTTATCTCTATTATAGACAAATGTATTGACCACTTCGTTGTGCCCCTTGAGCAATCGTGTGTCACCAGGGACAGGCTATTCCGCAAGAGGGCGTCATTGACTTCCAAAAGGCACACAGATTCGAGAGCGCAAAAAATAAATAAATAAATAAAAATAAAATTAAAAAAATAAATAAATAAAAACGCACAGGTTCGAGGGCGCACGGGCCAGCGGGCCAGTCCGCCCCTGTGCAGCACCCCAGGAGAATCGCAGCACACAGTTTGAGAACCCCTGAACTATACTATGTAGAAATTTGGAGTGGGAAAAATAACCCTTCAAAAAATATACAACAATGCTACAAACCTTGTTGTAATCCTTTCTTGCAAAAACTTCAGTTTGTCGGGAACAAATACTATATATTCAACGGTTCGCTACTATTTAAACCTAACTTTTCACTTATTAAAGAAAGACGTCTCATTCACGAGACTGCCGGAACTTACCTTACATAACAGATGCTGTACCGCATCGAGTGTTATTCAAGGCGATTAAGTTTTCAAAGAGATCCGCTGAAGATCTATCCAGATATTAGCGGTTTCTGTCGGTCGTAGTTGAAAAGAGGGGGAAAAAACAATAAATTCACCACGTGCTTTGAGAGTCATGTGATTCCTGCCCGCGGCATGGAATATTGCTATGAATACCAAATTGGCTATCAGCAACTTAATTCTCAAATCGAAGGATGACGCTCCTTGAGTGGTGTCGTGTTTAACTTCAGTTAATTGTTATTCTGTTTCAAAATACGAGCAATGTGTTTTCGAGTCAGCTATGTGAGTCGGTGAAGGGATGAAGCCGGTATTTAAACTTCTTGAAACCGAAAAATCATTTGTAGTTTAAGAAAAAGCAAAGTCTAATGAAACTTAAAATGTTTACTCTCAAAAAAAAAAAAAAAAAAAGAAAGAAAGAAAGAAAAAGAAAAAAAATGTACCTTCATTCAAATTTTGTTTTGGGAGCAAGAATATCCTAATTTTAGCGAAAACTTACTTTTAAAATATTAGTACCAAAAGAAACAGCAGATTTTTTTCTGCATCTGATGGGATTTCCTCTGGACTTTCAAGTTCTATGGAACTGGAATTATATAAACATTTTTTACAGTTGAGGCAGTGAGAAACAAAGGGGAAAGGGATGTAAGTAGCAAAATTAAAAATTTGGAGATAAACTGTACACATGGTAGGTGAACCTCTCCTCTGTCTTGGGACAAGAGATGGTACTAGCAGCCCTGGTAGTTGCTGCTACACAGCATGATTTAGAAACAAATTTCAATGAAAGCCTACCTAGGAGCCAATCTTTAAACGCGTTTTACTCAAAACTTGAAAATGTCCACTTGCATCCCTTTGCTTCTCGCTGCCTCAATTTTAAATATCATTCTGAACTTTTATTCACATGATTGGTGCGGATTTCAGAAAGCTCAGTGATTTAAAATGTTTATCTGTTGCCCTTTTGTATTTGTGAAAGAATAAAATACTTGTAATTGGTTTTAGTGTATAAAATTTATGCTATTAAATAGATTTTCAATTTTTCCTCTTGATTCTGCTTTTGTACCTAGCGAAGTCGTGAATAGGGGTTTCAATCCCGAATGCTGCATGATATTTGGCGGGATTAATATCCCGCGGGATGGAAAGCAAAATCCCGAAAAAATTGTCCATATAATACAATATACTGAATCTGATTGTCCATGATTATGCACTATACTGCTATTTTATGTGTGAATGGGACAGCAGGGCAAAACATGGACATTTTGTCAAAAAGAAATCGCCAGAGCGCAAACAATAAATTGCAGGTGAAAAAAAAAATGCAAAATATTACTCTACTCGATTAAAAAAAAAAAAATCCCCCACCTTACACATAAAGTTGGGATTGATGAGGAATTTCGTTAAAGCAGTGGATAAAAAAGGGTGTGAATTTCAATATTTGCAGGAATAGTTTCCATCACTTATTTATGCAAAAATTATGAATTACCCCAATTTTAAAGCTAGTTTATAAGTTGTTTAGGAAAAACAGCATGAATTGATTTTTAAAATGTTGTGACACAGTTCTAAGGAAATAATAGAAGTACTAACTATGAAAAACTAGTCGACCCGTGCGGTACTCCGCACTGTGCTTCGAATCGTTTCATAAGGCATTTCGCTCTTTAAAAATTTCAAAGAAAGAACGTTATGAAGAAGAACCGAAAAAAGTAAACGGAAAAAATAAGCGCACAAGAGAAGGCATGTAATTTGAAGACATCAGTAACAAAACCTGATTAAATTCAACGTTGTGATAATTTGATCATCGCTCACATTTTGGTTGTACGTATTTTCAATGCAAACATAAATATCATTAAAAGTGGCTGAGTGACTCGTGAAAAAGCAGTAGTTTTGCATGTGAAAAAACAGGTTGTGGCAAATACAGTCCTGCCCATGTGAGCATCTGACGAAAAAAAAAAAGAAACATTAAAGAGAAATTAATTGGCACGGATTCGAACTGGCGCCATTCTGATTAAGAGCACGACACTCCAACAAACCTAGCAATTGCGCCTTCCTTTTCGAATGCTATTCATTGAAGGAATGCGTAATAAAAACAAAAAATCATGCCTCTATGTTTTGTCATTAGCCAGGATGATAGGATTTAAAATTATTCGTAAAACATGGTTTTTGATTAAAGAATGAGGAAGATCTCACGTAGCGATTGAAACAAACATTCTAGAGAAGTAATAAATTCGATTGAAAATAAGTGTTTTTATTTTTGAATACTGAACAATTTTCCATAGCAGGCTGCTTTAGCCGTTACGGCTTAAATGCCCGCACATGTTTTTCTTTTAATCGAACATTTAAAATTCAAAACCAAAACCCGTTCAACTGAGTCCGTTTTTTAAGTCTAATTTTTCGAACGTAGACACAGTTTTTTTTTTTTTTTCAGCCAAAAGCAGAGGAGTAGAAAATGATTTCTTAATAATGAAGTTTATAATAATTTTAATGTTTTATATCGTATTCGAATAAATAATTAAAGGTTTACTATGTGAAACTCGTAATTTCAATTTCGCGTAGTATTTTTTCATTTGTACTAAAGGTCGAACACTGCTATTAGAAAAATCTATATTTCAGCATACCATGAAAATATTTTTCTGCACAAAAAGGATTCCCTTGAGGTAAATCTAATACTTTTTTTATGCTTACATTATGCTTAGTGGTTTGGACGGAGTCAAAGTTTTTTAAAAAAGGTAGCACACCCTTCGATTAACAGTCAGCTTATCTGAATGATAACTGTAGCCTGCATAAAGGAATCGAAACACCAAGTAGCCTACCCACTGCATTTATTTCATTACGTGTGTTATCTGTTGTATGTTATGAGTACATATAATGCGTAATATAAATGTAAATTTGCTATTATGTCGGACAGTCCGAACTTGCCCGAAGTTCAGATAGTTTGTAGCCGAACGCTCTACCGAAAAAAACTTATGAATTTAACCGAACAACTAAGTCCAGTGCTTTTGAGCTTTATTTAAAAAAAAAGAAAAAAAAAGTTTAATTTAATTTTATTATTATTTTTATTTATTTAGTTATTTAGTTTTTTGCCGAAAGCGACGCAAAAGAATTGGAAAATTGTATTAGAACTTTGCTTTAAAAAAATTGCATAAGAACTACAGGCTGCATCAAGGTTTTCCAGCAGCAAGGGGCGTTTCCGAAAACTTGATTTTTAGACCGTAAGTCTATTTTTCATCATTACCCGGCCTGATAAGTTTTAAAATGAGGGGGGGGGGAATTTCTTCAAGAGATAAGAAAGATATCGCAAACTGACAGAAAAATAATCCACAGAAATAATATATAAGACAAGATATTGAAGAGAAGTGTTTTTATTTTTGAAATTTTTTACAATTTGTTATCGCAGGCTGCTTGAACCGTTATGGCTTAGATGGCAGCACGTGTTCATCATTTAACAGCACGGTTAAAATACAAAATAATTTGAACTAAGTTCTTTTTTAAGCGTAGCTTTTCGAGAGTAGTAAAACTCTGATAGGCTATTTGTTTTTTTGCAAAAAGAAGAAAAAATATATATTTTACCCTTCAAATTGACGTAGTAATTTTTTTATTTGAACAAAGAGTCAAAAACTCATTAGAAGAATCCACATTTCAATATACGATTTATTATTGTTTTTCTGAACAAAAAACAATTCCATTGTAGTCTGAAATCTTAAACCTGATACTTATATATCTTACCGGAGCCAAAGCTTTAGAAAAAAAAAAAGGAACGAAAAAGCCTTACAATTAAGAACCATGTTGTATCAAGTTTTCATAACAGCGAGGAGCGTTATCATCTCACCTATTGCATTCCATCACATTTGTTATTCATTGTTCATGAATTGCGCGATATTTCTCTAATTTTTTGATGCAGATTGTCCGGACATGGGCCCGAACCCTCATTCTCCTAGTTACCAGTCGAACGCTCTGCCGATCAAGCTATTAAGCTCTGTCGGTCACAGTGCAAGTTTAAGTTATAACTTTAACCGAAAACCTCATTCTGGTTCTTTAAAACAGGTTTTTTTGACAGAAAAAATAATTTTTAGACCGTAGGTCTATTTTTCATCAGTAGCCGGCACGATAAGCTTTAAAATAAGGTGTAAATGAAAGAAATCGATCAAGAACTGAGGAAGATCTCGCGTGGAAACAAAAAACAGGCTACAGAAATAATATATAAGGATAAATAAAAGACACGCTAAAAAGTTACAAAAAATTGGGATGTTCAACGTCACTGAAATTTTGTTCTCTCTGAAAGTATGGGAACTGTGAGCAACGAGCATTGGAAGCGCTTCCACCGGGATATTTCTGCAATTGAAACGGGATATCAAGGACGGTTTTTACTCCAAATGTGCTCGGGATTACTGTTGGAATCTTATTAGAATATTATATCTTATTTAAGTTTGTGTTAGTGCTGATAATAGAGAATCCGCAGTTGGAGGATTTAAAGCTACATAAAGTATGAAATTTTGGAAAAATTTTTACGAGTATCATAATTTTTCATCAAAAATCTCTTCCATTGTTCTACAACTTTTTAAACAATACATATTTTTTGTGTTTTACACTAGTTTTAAGCTTTGTGATTGTTTATAAAATGGTAAATGAAAAAAATATTGCACATGTATTGAATAGATATCATTAAATTGAGATTTTAAATATTTTGGATTTTTCAAAAATCTGTAGGTGATAAGAATATTTTTATCGTCTTATTCTTTTTCAACTTACTTACTGAGGAACAGATACCTTGTTGACCAGTTCGAAAATCATTACTTAAATTTGAAGCCCAGAATGCAAATCCAGCTGGAGTAACCTGAATGCAATATTGAAACGTTTCTGTAAGCTAAGAAATGCCGTAAAAACCTTTAACTTATTAAAAGTGCACAATACTTTTCTCCGAAGAAAAAAAGAAATGAAAACCTTATTATTTATGCTTTCTAACGCGTAGAAAGTGTCTGCTGATCTCTTGATATTATAAATGTAGGAAAAACCTTGAAAATTATGTTGGATGAATAAGCTGAGCAATCTGCAATATTCAGTACAACTCTAAAAGAGGCATTAGAAACTTAGATGAAACACAGGATGACTCGCATGACAGTGCAGTACGTTAAGCTGCTCAAGTTTTTGAATGTCTCATGATAGGTAAAATCAGCAAAGTTATACAAAAACTTTTACAGAGACTGCAACTTTGTGAAACCAATCAGCGTTCACCCCCTGCTGTAATGTATAAAATGCACTGATACAATGTAATGAAGCAACAAGGGTATTATTCTCAATGCAAGTTAAATTGGCTACAGCAATACACAAATCAAATGGACATCGTTTAAGTCCGAAATTTGAAGCTCTTGGGTAAAAACCAAACATGAATGCCATAAGAAAAAAAATCTATTTTATAAAGTGATGGAAGAAATTTGCATTCTTTTACAAAATGTCGACAATTATTTAATCTCGGTAAAAACAACTGCAGTGGAGCCACAACACTCGTTTTCATCAAGCGTATTATTTTTTGAGGAAAACTCTTTTCCCATCAGGGCACACTTTCGTGTACAACTCGATAGTTGCTAATTGGGATGTGATTTTGGAATTATTTACAATTGGTGTACGGAATTCGAGAAAACTACTAATTCAAGTTGCAAAAGCATTCTTTCCTAAGTAAAAAGCGAAACTTTTTCTATTTGACATTAAAATTTAACTTTTAGAAGAATAAAGTTCATCAGGATTAGTTTATTACGATCCTGAAATCCTGCGAAGTTAGAAATCCTACTACACAGTAAAAAATCTCGGAGAGCTTTTTGTTTATTACGAAAACCTTTTTTTCATATGCAGAAAGCTGCTGCAATCAGCAATTTTGCCGCTTTTATCAAATATCTTTCCCGTTTAACTAGAACGTAAGTGTTGACGCCTGCGCAGCTCCGGTCTAGGAAGATTGGGCGCCGGGAACACTGGGCGCCGAGCATTTTGGGCACCGAGCACATTAGGCCCAATATTCCCGGCACGCACAATACGCCCGGCGCCAAAAGTGCTCGGCGCCCAATTTTCCCATTTCGGTGCAGGCAATTGTAGTCCCGCACCAACTCCAAACTGAAACCAGCGCCTCCTCGAACTTGAATGTACGCTATGAGAGCGAAGAACGTTATTTAAGGCAATGAGAAGCAAATGGATATAAGTGGGACATTTTCAAGTTTTGAGTAAAACGAGTTTAAAAATAACGTCCTAGGTTAGGCTTTCATTGAATTATTTCTCTAAATCATGATGTACATAGCACCTACCATTTTAAGTGAAACTCAAACCTGAAGGCACGCTATGAAACGAAGAATCTTAGTTGTTGTGTTGCATCGTGCTTGCAATTCTTTATTGTTTTAAAGTGATTAAGTTCTTATAACCATGTTAAACCTGTTTTCACTTGTATTATTTTGTTTTTAACTCATAAGATTCAAAATATATTTTAAATTATATGCACACATATTTTAAGTGCAAGTGTGTCTGATTTTATTCTTTTCAAAATAAGTGTCATTGTGTTTGCTGCTTTTATGTGCCAATCCCTGTTTACCATTAGTAATTTATTAAAGTACATTTAATTGAGCATTTCTGCATAAAAAATTGTGAACTAAATGTTTTAATAGACAAATTCTCAGATTTGATAGCTCATCTTTAAGGTTGAGTATGTTCATTCTCTTGTTAAATGTGTAGATTTTTTGAGAAACTAGAATTTTTGTCAAAAAAAAGCGTGTTTTTTCGGTAAAAAACTTAATTACGGATGCTTAACGAATAATCTCATTTTCGGAAATTAACTTTCCCACGCCCCCAAAGAAATTAGGAACATTTACATATTTCAACATAAGAAATCTAGCGTTTCCGTCTTTTTTAAGTGTTGTTATCTCTAAAAATATTGACATCAGCAATAACTTCCCACGCTTTAAATTAGTTAAATTTGTATGAATTTCTGTTACAAATTGATTCATGGAAGCCTTATTAGTGCAACTTATTCGAGTTGCAGCAGTGTACATGTTTTACCCTATGGGTACATTAATTGAACAAAAATATTAGGTAGGTCCCAATCATCAATTACAAATTTTCTATTTCAAGAAACTTGATTAGAAGCTAAGTGAAATTACACCCTTAAATGAAACCTAAGAACCTTTAATTTTTTGTAAACTCAAATTCCACCCAATTAACCCTCCAAATTTAATGAATTAGAGAGAAAAACTACGGTCAAATTATTTAAAAAATGTCTGTAGACATGGTTAATGCTGATATGTAAGTTTTCTTTCTTTTCGTTATTTTTTTCTTGTAACCCTTTTTTACGAATTTATTTTCAATGAATTAAAAATTGGCATCTGTTAATCAAGCTATCATTAAAATTTCAATAGCTACCCGTTGCGAATTATATGAATGCTTATTGAATGAAGTTTAATTGGTAATGATTAAAATATTAAGTTTAATTGGTTCTTCAAGTATTTCACCAATGAAAATGATTTGGCATTTGAAAATCAAAATTGTACAGGATGTTTCCAAGAAAGCGCATAAAATAAATTAATAAATAATTAAAAAATAAAACCGAATGATTTTATGATCCCATGTTTCACAGTTTTGTTGCTGTTAACAATTAAAGATTTAAAAAAAAAAAAAACCACACACACACGCATAGAAAAAGGATTTTGAAATACTCGAAAACGTTTTTGAAAAATACGGAGTGGATTCCGTCTTACTCGGAAACATTTGTGAAAATTTCATGAACTACAGCTGCGCAATCTATTCAGAAACATTTTTGAAAAGTACAGAAATAGGTTCAAAAATACTCAGAAACATTTCTGGAAATAACAGAAAGAGGATTCCGAAATACTCAAACATTTCTGGACATTGCAGAAAAAGGTTTCCAATATACTCAGAAACGTTTCTGGAAATTACAGAAAGAAAATCCTGAAATACTCAGGAACAATTCTGAAAATGTCATGAACCGCAGCTGCCCGATATACTGAGAAACGTTTCCCTTTTTTTTTTAGTGTTGTAAAATATTGTAACTCAGATTATCTCTCCTTTTCCATGCTATCATGAGAACATATAAAATTTAAATGTTTTCTGGCTGTGAGGTTCATTTTAATAGGAGGTGAGGCAGTCGGGGACGGATGTTATGGGTGTTCTAATTTTTTTTTAACTTTTCTTTGTTTTTTTTTTTTTTTTTTAATTTGTAGAAAATTAGTTTTAAAATTGCTAAGGGCATCCGCTCCCTGCTCGCTAACCCAAACCCTGAAGATTGCTTCTCAATATTTATTTGGTTCATGAAGATTTAAATCATCTGTTAGGAAATCTCAGATTAAAATATGCGTTACGACCAGGATAAAAGGAAAATCTCACACCCTCTCCTATAGAATATAGAATTTAAGTAAAGAGTTCATTATTATTTGAACAGTATTAATTCCGCTCCGAACCCCCCAAATACTGTGTTCTTGCAAAACACATGAACTAAAACAAGAAATTATGGGAGTAAAATTTAAGACCTGTCACTGTCACATGAAGCTATAAGATTGCTCCAAGAATTGTTTTCTAACCTTGAGCATTTTTTGTTACAAATTTGTAAAAACTGTTTAGTCAACCAACATATAATATCAGCCGATGGTAGACTCTGAAAGTAATGTACTGTAATTTGATTTATTAAAAATTTTGCAATATTGAGAGGTGATTTGCAATTGTTTTTCTTTGATTTATGAGCTTCCAATGTGAAGAGCAATCTATTGAAAAAATTTTAACTAAAATTGAGAACTTTGGGAGGAAATAATTTATGTTCTGTCACATGAATTTTCTGCACAAATTGTTTTTTCTTTTTTAACCCCAGCCGTTTTCTGTTATAAATTTTTGAAAACCATCAGTTTACTTCAGGATATCCTATATATTGTAGTTTGTCCAAATAAAGTAAATAATGCATTTAAAAATAAAAAAAGAAACATTTTACAAAGCACTTTCAGTTGCATTTCTTCCGTGTAATCTTTACAATTTTGCACTTTTAACATTTGAATAGAAAGTTACTGCAAATATTGCTGCTTGACATTATTACACTGAATAATGTCAAGCAGGTGCAAAACTGAAGAAACAAAGATATGTATCAAAGTATGTGTTCATATAATGCATACTAAAACACAAAAATTCTTAAAATATCGTTTTCTTCTTAACCAAAGCCCACTCTTGGCTGCTGAGCCATTCGATGAAACATGAACCAGTAAAGATAAACCTCCCAGAAAATATTGTTTGAATATTCTTTACTATGGATCAGAGAAGAGCAAGACATCATGTGTTCAGCGTTCATCGTTTTGCAACCGCACTCTGGTGAAGGCACGACATTGATAGGGTGGAATTATGCGGCAAGATAATAATGTCCTGTCCTATCCTGAAAGCTGCCACATTAACAGCATGAGATAGGTTGTGACCAAGGGGCCTCTGGAAACATGGCCCTTCCAATCCTTGCCCGACGAGAGCCTCTCCAGCCACTAACAGCTCCATCTTTGAACTGCTGATTTTATCTGGGTCTTGACAGAAAGGAGAGTGCTCGGTTTTTTGGACTGAGGAAGCTGTAACTTCCATTGCCAGCAACTTTGTTACTGCTCATCAGTGGCACAGCGAAGAGGGGTGTTTACACCCCCTCCCCCGGAATCATTAGTTTTAACATGAATGCAAATTCTAATACAGTAGATTAAGCATATGAAAAGGCTGTTTTGATCAAAAAATCTCCATCAGAAGGCATTTTGGATCAAAAAAAAAAAAAAAAAAGAATCCCTTCAGAAGGTATTTTTGATCAAAAAACCCCCTCCAGAAGGTATTTCTGGCTGCGCTAGTGCTGCTCATGTTAACATGGCTCGGGATCTGTTGGAACTTTAGAATTTACACAAGGCTCAGCAAGTAGTTTTGTCTTTTCCTACAGTCGAAATTCTTAAAATATTGTGATGACAGAAGGCAGGAATAATTGTATGTAATGTAGGAAGAAGAGGGGAGGACCCGCATGAAATCTAGGCCTAGGGCTCCACCATGGCTTGAGCACTGAGGCATAACTTTTAACCCATAGAATATTATTATTATTGATTCTTTATTGGAGATTATAAAGATGCTTTTTAAATGAAATCCCCCTATTTATGCTTATGCCTCCCTTCCGGATATGACCCCATCCAAAACAAGAAGTTGGTTCTGCCCTTGGCTAGTACAGTGAAACTTGTGTAAGTTGACCACTTGCGGTACACTACTTTAGTGGCCAGCTTAAACATGTGGTCAACTTATAGAGGATGAATTATATGGTAAGATCTAATTCTGTGCCTGAAAATAGCAGTCAACTTAGACAGGTCGTCAACTTACAAGGGTGGTCAACTTTACAAGTTTTACTGTAGCTGAGGAAAAGTTAATGTTTTTATTTTACCAATGAAGACAGAACAGACAGATAATACAAAAACATCTTTAAAAAATAAATAAATAAACACAAATATGAATAATAAAATGTATACAAAACCTAAAGTTTCTATTTAAACCAAATGTTTATCCAGAAGGGGGATTATGGGGATGATGATCACCTCCCTTAAACTGACCTAAGATAGCCTACAATTGCACTCGGTGGACTTACATTTAAAAAAATTCGCCAAAAAAAAGACACTTATGACCTCCATCTTAACGAAATAACTGCTTTCAAAACCAGAACCTGGACCCACCCTTGATTTAAACAAGTACTTTTAGTTTTTGTTGGTTGTCTTTCAGGGTTGGCAAAAACTCGGGTTTTTTTAAAAAAGCCCATGGACCCAGGGTTTTTTGGGTTTTTTTAAATAAAACCCAAAAAAAAACCAACTAAAGTTGGGTTTTTTAAAATAAATGTGGGTTTTTTTGTCTTTCTTTAGGGAAAATGTGGGGTACTTGTAGCATATTGTAGCATAAGTATATGGACAAAGTGCAAAGATTATCTTCGGGGAAAAAGCTGGAAAACTAGTTAAAATTCAGAGTTTTATGAAGAAAAGTATAAAAGACGAAAAAACCCAAGAATGTTTAAGTTTCAGATTTTTTAATTTTCATTATTACCAACAGTTAAGGCAAAGTTACTTCTCGAGTGATAAAATCTATTGTTCGTTTTTAATTACTACTTTTTTTTTTGCATTTTACTTTATAGTATTTCATTTCGTTATGCAAAACTACTGTAGAACCTCAATTAGTTTAAATCCCTTTTTACTGAATTCCAGCTTAATCAAGACATTTCTTTGAATTTTATGTTGCCTGTTTTTCTATTTCTGTGTACAGGGTAAGAAATATTAAACTTTTTTGTAAAATAATGAAAATACTGTACCTGTTCTGTTTTCTGTCGACCGTTTGAAAAATCTGTTTATTTCTAAAAAAATTACCTTGCGTTTATTCGAGATTTGTGACGTGTTGGTTAGCAGAAAATAATTTACATGAAAGCCTTTTAACTAGATTAGTTTCTTCTGTACAATCTACAAATATTGAGAAAATCAGACGTGACAGGACTTGGTCAAGATAATTTGAGTTATTTATTGATCAGTTAAAGAAAAAGTTAAATACATTTATTTAAAATCTTTGAAGTATATTTTTAATGCCGTTAAGAGTTAAGAAATACTATTAAAGTTCAAAATCCATTTTTCATGTTCATTGTCTGTGGTGAAGAACAAATAAAAAAGAAGTTTAAATTGTGAAAGTATTTAAATTAATTAATTTTTTAAAAACTTCTCAGAAAATTTAAAAAAACCCAAAAGTGGGCTAAATAATGGGTTTTTTTGAATGGGTTTTTTCAAAAAAACCCATTGGGTCCAACCCAATTGGGTCCAATTTGGCCAACCCTGTTGTCTTTGCATCTCTAAGTTCATTTCTTTTACATTGAAAAAAGGTTTCTGTGTAACCCAGAAACATGTGTATGAAGTTTCTAGGAAATTTGTGAATATTTACATTAGTTTATTTTCTTTTACTTTGTATTCTTTCGCACAAACAAAAGGAAACGAGCTGATGTGTGCATCACATGACTTCCTTTTACTCCAATTTAATGTCGTTTCCACATTATTGGCAATTTTGATGTGATTCAATTGTTTACTCTATAAATATCACCAACAGTGGCCAAATTGAAACCAAATTTTAAAAAAATGCTAAATAAGTTGGCGACAAAACTTGACGACCAAAAGACTGGCGATATATCGCCAAGTGTCCACCAAATTATAACACCACTTTAGTTTACACTGAAATTAACAATGATTCCCCCCCAAAAAGGAGCTAAAGACCCCCTTAGGATCATCCGAATGCAACCAAAAGAGAAGGTGCACAACTAGACCCCACAAGGAGTCTACGTACCAAATTTCAACTTTCTAGGAACATATCGTTTTTGAGTTATGCGAGATACATACGCATACACACATAGGGATGTCATGAGAAAATTCGTTGTAATTAACTCGGGGGTCATCAAAATGGATATTTCAGGTGTCTGTACGTTCCTAGGCATATATCCACATGTGGTCGAGTCAGGAAAAAAAAACTCTACATTCATTCGGGGGTGAGAAAAATGGAAATTAAGGTAGGTTTTGAGTGAAAAAATTTTCGCGAATACAATACTTCCTTTTTTGTAAAAGGAAGTAAAAAAGAAAGGAACAAAAAGGGAAAAGAGAACTTTCCATGAATGGTATAATTTTTTAACTACCAAAAAACAATCAATGTTGTTAACCTGGAACAGAAATAGCACAAAAAAACTTGTTAAAAAAAGTTGAAGGCAATGTTCCATTTGTTACTTTTTGACCAGATTGTTTTTCTTTCCTGAAAAATTAAAAGTGTCCCTGACTTTTCCAAGTGTTTTGAAAACTACCCTGATTTTTCCAGGGGGGTACACACTCTGTATAAATCACTTTTTTTTCTTTTGCATTTGTCATAAAACTCAAAAATTCCTTTTTTTTTTTTAAAAAGCAATCAACAAAAACTGAGAAATTAGAACCTTCCACTTACTAGAATCAAGTAGTTATATATTGCTGAAATATTTCATTTACTAAACACAGTAAACATCAAACAACAGACTAGTTTATTTTTATTTCATATGAGTATAAAAAGGTAAGATAATCAACAAGTCAAATATAGTATCACATTTTAAATCATTACATAAGTTAGTTATTTTTTTTAAATTAAACTGAATTTTGCACACAAGAAAGTCTTAGAAAATAATATTTGAAAATAATCAAACTTGGCTCATACAGTGCATGGCATCTCACAAAATTAAAAAATCACAATAAAAGCACTGTAACAAATTTCACAAAAATGCAAGTTCAAATCTAGTTCTGTAAATTTTGAGACTCTTAGTTTAAACCAGGGTGTCTATTCCAGATCAGCTGTCACTTCCCTGACTTTCCAGTACCAACAAAATTAATTTTCCAAGGTATTGTACTGTTAATGTGTTTTTAAAAATTATAGTTAAGAAAAGTACAGAATATCTATAATTGATATGTAACATTTATAATTGATTTAAAATATATTTTCTACTTTTAAACTTACCATTAAACCCTATTTAGATATTAAATACAAATACAAAAGTGATGACCAGCAACAGGCTCTGGGCCCAGCTAGACTGGTCCTAGTCAATTTACAATCCCCAGTGAAGATCAATGGCCCTCTTAAAACTATCTACTCCCTTGCTCATTACCACCTCTTCCGGTAAACTGTTCCAAGGTTCCACTACCCTGCTATAATAATAATTTTTCCTAACATCCATGACAGCCTGAGATTTAAATAGCTTAAAACAATGACCGCTTGTCCTGTTTTCAGTGCTTAACTTCAGCCCCGTAACATCTTTCATTTTAATAAATTTAAACAACTGAATCATGTCCCCTCGGTCTCTTCTTTGCTCAAGACTGTACATTTTTAACCTTCTAAGCCTGGAATCATAGTCTAAGTGGGAAAGTCCACTTATTAGCCTTGTAGCCCGCCTTTGAACCCTTTCCAATACATTAATGTCTTTCTTAAGATAAGGAGACCAAAACTGAACAGCATACTCCAAATGAGGTCTTACCGAACTTCTATATATTAATCTTATATTACTTCAGTTTTTAAATTTTATTTTTCATAGATTAACAGAACAGTTAAAAAAAAAAAAATCTAACATAAAATGAAGATGTGAAAAAGATATAAAAGACAAAAATGTCTATTTTCGCATCTGCTTACATTCGCTTGCACACAAAATAATAAATAAATAATAATTAAATAAATAAATAAAAGCTTTAATTCCTAACTCCAATGATGCATTTTTTAAGAGAGAAAATTTTTAATTATGAAAAAGAAATTGATATTTTTCAACAAAAAAATACATATAAACCTATTTTTTAAAAAAGTAATGGCAATGTTTTAAATTTGCTTTTTTATCTAGAAAAAACTGATCCTTTCCACATAGGGCATAAAAATTTTCCAGATTTTTCAGGTGGGTAGACACTCTGTTCAAACAAGAATCTTTAAAGAAAAAGAAAAAAATTAGTAACAGTCACAAAACAGTTGATTTTTCCCTCAAAAATTCGGAATTTCTTTTCCTTTAAAGATTTAATATCAATTTTTTTTTTTGGTACCATTTATGACAAGAATTTGTTTAAAACTTCAACCAGATTCATAAATGTATTTTGAAAATAATTGCTGACAGGTCTTTTTTCTATGTGCAATGGTGCCTCGATGGGAAGTCAAACCTTCTGAAAATTTCCTTATTCCGCAAATTTTGCCTGATGATTCGGCAAAGATAACATCATTCAGTGAAATTTCGAGTTCCATTCGGAAAATTGAGGTGTTCTGCCCTCCAAAATGAGCGCCCTTGTCTATGGGATTTCTTAGCACTGAATTTTGTCATGCATGAGTTTTTAAGTGCAGCTGTAAAGTAAATTTCTTACAAAACCTCTTTTGACAATAGTCGCAAGCAAAAGGTTTCTCTCCTGTATGAGATCTTAAATGTTGCTTCAAATGATCTATCCGATTAAATGCTTTTTGACAATAGCTGCAACAATATGGCTTTTCTTCGGTATGAGTCCTCACATGTGTTTTTAAATTTGCAAACCGAGAAAAAGCCTTTTGACAATGGTTGCAAGTATAAGGTTTTTCTCCTGTATGAGTTTTTAGATGCGTCATTAAACCGTTTTTTTTACTAAACGCCTTTTGACAAAGCTCACAAGGATATAATTTTTCTCCTGTATCAGATTTTAAATGCTTTGTTGGATTTAACTTCTCTGGCGGAGCAACGTACAGAGATGACCATTCTTCTGAATGAATTCTCAAATGTGTTTTTAAACTACTTTTCTTACAAAATGCCTTTTGACAATGATTGCAACTATGTGGCTTTTCTCCTGTATGAGTATTGATATGCATGTTTAAATGCACTTTCTGATTAAATCTCCTTTGACAATAACTGCAAGAATATGGCCTTTCTTGTGTATGAATTCTCAAATGAATCTTCAAATTGCTTTTCTCACTAAATATCTTCTGACAATATTCACAAGTATGAGGCTTTTCTCTCGTTTGAGGTTTTAAATGGGATGTTAAATCCTCTTCTCCTGCATGAGTTTCCAAATGTTTTTTGAAAGTGTCAACATCATTAAAAGTTTTTTCATAGTTATTACAGGATTGTGACATTTCTCTTGCATGAAAATTTAAATGTTTATGTGAACTCACAATATGGTAGCCTGACTTACACTCTTTTCACAGTTATGCATTCCTTTTGTATCCGTTTAAAAAAAAAAAACAATTTTTTCCAGAATTAAAAAAGTCTATTTGTGATGTTAATTAAAATAATATTAACATCACAATCCTGCATGAGTATTATACAAGACAGATTCTTTCAGTGGCCACAATGAACACGCAACTGTCTTTTTTTTTGTAATTACTGATTAGTAAATCATTTTTCAATCACCTAATTGGTGATGATGTTCTCAAAGGGATTTCATTCACAAAAAAAGAAAAAAAAAAGGGGGAAATTCTTTTTGTAGTACTTCAAAAAAGGTTGCACAGTAAACTATTTTTTAGAAATATCACAACTAAGAAGTTTGACAACTCTGAATTCACTGTAGATTTTTTTCTTTATTTTTGAGTAAATCCTATAAATGTTAACAGCTACATATCCAAATAAAACACACTTGACAAGGTCTAAAAATATCATTCAGCATCAAAACTTTATTATAGAGATGAAATAAAAACTGCCATTAGAAATGTTGAATCCTTTAAAGATATAAATCATGAGTTCCAAAAATGTCATGATTTAGAGGGCATGTCACCAGACATCTAAATGATAAAAATGCAGATCAAAATGGTTTAAAGCTTAACCTTGATTGTCACACTTGTAAACATTACACCTCATAGCAATGTAGTCAATGCTATCGGTAAATAAGTAATTTTTCACCCTTGTGGATAACTTATTACCTATTAGAATGACTACAAAGTGTGCTTCATTATTCTTCATCATGTTATCCTGAGATGTGTAATATTGAATGAGCCGAGATTTTAACAAATGATAAAAAAATCGATATCCAATGCATCTTACTTAATACAAAGTTCTCCGATGCATGTAACTGAGTGGTATTTTCTTTGGTTGGAGTCTAATTCTCTAATCACCTGGATACCTAGAAATAGAAAGAAAAAAAAATTATGTGGTAGGCATTTCACCTCCTTAGTTTTTTTCACATATGTAACAATTTGAGTAGTTTCAGCCAAAAAAACAGGATCTCTAACAAAATATTACAAAAAGAAATTTCAATTGCTCAAAAAAATTCAAGTTTTTAACGCATCGAAGGAGGCAGGGGAGAATTTAGCTCTATGCCTCCCCTAGGCAGATAATCTCCCAAAAAATTCCTTATTTTGGCAAATTTTGCTGACGATTCGGCAAATTAGGAGAAAATATTGCAACATAGAGATTTCTTTTTTTTCTTCTTCTTAATTTTTTAAAATTGTTTTTTAATGATGCCGAACGTTCCTCCTCATTAGATGTTATGTACGTATGTATCTCGCGTTTTATCATTCGGTAAAATTAGAATTTTCCTTCTCCCAAAAATTTTAGTTTGATGCACCTCAGTTTATATTATTTAATTGTATACATCACGGTTGTTTAGTTTAAACCACATTGGTTTAAACCATGGTTTAAATCACGGTTTAAACCAAATGTTTTTTTTTTTTAAACCACATGGTTTTTTTCCAAAATGTTTTTTTTGAAAAACTTCCATCGTTTTCTCCCAAATGTTTTTATGAATTTTACATATTATTGCAAAGAGTAAAATCTAATTGATGCAAAGTAACTAGCAAAGCTTTATAGATGAACTAGCGGCCTGTCCCGACCTTGTTCGGGTTAAAAAAAACTATCTTAAATATATATCATGCAGGTACTTTTGAGTTCAAATTTTAATAATAAGCAACATTTTTTATTTCGTTTCTATGAGATTTGAAACAAATTCAACTCATTTCCTGATCAAGAGAGACCAATATATAATCCCGAGAGAATACAATCTTCTCATATGTAACGTTGTACTACATATTGTATAGTTAGGTTTGAACTTCAGATTTGATGATGGTGACATAAAGAATTTTCATTGGAAATTGTGATCACTTAAATCGGAAAATTAATTATGCAGGGACCATGGGGATGCAACAAAAATGGGTCATGTGATATGCTGCTGGTGATGTAAGAACAATAATCTCAATCATATTTTTCTGTAATGATTTCATTTGGGGTCCATTTCCATTGCATAGATTAGGCGAATTAAAGTTGTACAGTAAAATTTATTTAACTATCGCCTTTAATTTTAATAGTATGAAGAGAAGTCCTGATGAGTTAAGGGAAATAAGGAACTCATGTGCATGATGTACAGCGTTGTTGGCAAATACTATTGTCCTCTCGCACATCCACATGTAATTTTTTTGACAAGTCTTGGTTTCAGAATAAACATTCAGGATCAAATCATTTAGAGAGAACTTCTCAACTAATCTATTTTGATTAGATATCCTGCACCATGTGTTTTCCGGTTACTTTCTTGCAGTAAAAGAAGCTAGTAATGCTTACAACCATCTCTTAAATGGGTTCTTATAATTATTCTTAAGATACAGGGACTGTAAAAGGGTTCCTAAGAGGATACAACTTTAATCAGGCTTGAAGTATATCTGCATACATTTCTCTATGGCACCACATGAAGAGTTTGATGAAAGACACCGGCAAACACAATTGTGACACCTCTCATAATTTAGTCTGAACCTTTTTGGCCTTTTAGGGTTCTATCTGTGCCTTCTATAGCCAAATGGTAGCCCATCAAACATTTATCCTGGAGGAGATATTCAAAGTAGTTTAACATTAGAACGCCGGTACGTTTTCTTCCCCTAGAACGCCGAGTGGTGTCATTTCGACACTGGTCAAAAATAAGTGAGATATTCGAGCAATGCAATTTTTATTTTAATATATTTTTAATTTATGAATGGTAATCTTTACTAATAATAAAGCTGAAAGTCTCTCTGTCTGGATGTCCGGAGGATGTCTAGATCTCTGTGACACGCATAGCGCCTAGACCATTCAGCCGATTTTCATGAAATTTGGCACAAAGATAATTTGTAGCATGGGAGTGTGCACCTTGAAGCGATTTTTCAAAAAATCGATGCGGTTCTTTTTCTATTCTAATTTTAAGAACAAAACTATCATGTGATGGACGAGTAAATTACGAAGTTATCATAACGTGAAACCCTAACATGGGCACAAGCCAATTGGCGAGATACGAAATTATCATAACTTGGAACCGTAACCAGTGGCGGCGCGAGCTCAAAAGTAGACATCTGCGATGCAATTTTGAGAGGGCCTTTTTAAACATAAAATATCCTTAGACAAATAATTGAATTCATAGAATTCATTTTTATACAAACTATTAGAATTCCAATTCATTTCTTAATTGCTGTAACAAAAACATTTCGTGACTAGTAGCGCAACCAAAAAGAAGTATTTTTGGTGGTAGGGGGAGGGGGCGGTACATCGTAGGTGAAAAAATGACCAAATAGCATGGGGGATCCGGGGGCTCTCCCCTGGAAAAATTTTGAAATTTGTAGTTTAAAAACGCTATTTTAGGCTTTCTTTGTGGATGTTAGGGGGAAAAAGGTACAGGGGTCTCAGCGGAAATTTCTAGAAATTGAAGCCTTAAAAACACATTTATAGGCCATATTTATTGACTCTAGAGTCAGAGACTGTCCCCGATCGATTCTTTTTTTATTATTATTTTTATAATAGGTCGAAATCAATTCCTTCTCCCCCCTGCAAGTTCTCAAAATTGAAGTTTCAAAAACAGAATTTCAGACAAACTTTGAAGATTTTACGGAAAGTAAGTTCTAGGAGCTCTTTCCTGAAAATTTTTTGAAAATTATGGTCCTAAAAACTTAAGTAATATTTTATATTCAGGAGCCATTCCACTTAAACTTTTTGTTAGTGTAGTTTAAAAAACCTAATTGCTTATGATACATATAAAAAAAGACGGTATGGGGACCCCTGCCCGAATATTTTCTGAAATTCAAGCCTTAAAAATGCGATTGTAAGGCCATATTTTGTAATATTAGACTCAGTAATTTTTGAAATTAAAGCTCCAAAAACACAATTTAAGGCGATTTTGGATATTGTTGAGTATTTGAGGCCTTTTAGCTAGAAATATCGTGAAATTGAAGATCTGGATGCAAAATTTCAGATGCTCCATAATGCTTTCGGTGTGTATGTGTGTGGGGGGGGGGACTTCGGAGGAGCAGCATTTTGAATATTTTCTCAATGTTAGACAAACTGGGAAAAAAAGAAAGAAATAGGACGGGGACATCTAAAATAATCATTGCGGGGGTGCAGGTAGTAGAGTTAACTGATCAATAAGCTGCAACAATTGAATACTTTTAATTCAAAGATATCTTTTTATATATATAAAAGAAATTTCACTCGTTAATTTCTTTCAAAAAAATAAAATAAACAGAACGTGATGTAGAAACTTGAAGGAAGTCGGATAATTGCAACAGTTTCAAATCTTTGCACGCGTTGGGAAAACCGACGATCAGGCACTACTCAAATTTTGACAATCATTTTGTATTATGCCCCAACAAAATTCTCCATTCGGGTCCCGCATTTGCTAAGCCTGGCTCAGTGCAGTCTCCCCTTCATGCACTATTTTGATTACTTTTGTGTCTGTTGGATTCAATAAGAGCTTCAATTGAAAACATAAAAATTTCTTATAACTTCTAAAAATTTTGCGAGGTCCTATCTGCGCGAGGCCGTTGGCAGTCGCCGACACCTAGCGTCGCCACTGACCGTAACATGGGTACAAGCCAATTGGCGAGAAAATTCACCATACATTATTTGTAAATGTAAAGGCGAACCAAAAGACCTTTTAATTTTTCTATTACGGGCAAAGCCATGCAGGTACCACTAGTAAAATAATGAAAATGACAAAGATTATTGATAAATGAATTACTATATCTATAGGAAATAATTATGCAGAATATATTTCAGAAAAACTTACCTACATCAAGTACATTAAACACAGAGATAATTTATAAGTTTGGTGCACTTTCCGCATACTACTCTTTTACCTCTTTTACAGAAAAAACATATTTTTGTCGCCACATTTCCATTACGTTATTTTACCTGACATTTTTTGTGCTTTGGTGGGCTGTTATTTTGAAATTCATGTTCATTCCTTTTCATTTCTTCCTGCGAATTACTGATATATTTTCTGCGCATTTTGCCCTTTTAGTCCTTTTTTGCAAGAAATTTTTTAATATTCAAGCTATAATAATATAAAACACTCGAATAAAAAGTATCATAAATAATCCAAAGAGCTGCCAACACATATGCAAGCGCATCAACTATTTCAGCAAAAAAGAAAATCCAAAAGACCGATGCAATTGATAAATCATATCACATGAGCGCTCATATGGCATCAGAAACTATCACGTGATAAGCAGGTGTGAAAAATTAAAATTTGCTTGACCTTCAATACTCTGATGCTTATTATAGAACTGAAAAAAATCAGTATATTGGAAATAAAATTATTGCAGCGCGAATCGACACCGCATCAGATTTCTAGGTAAATTCACGCATAAAAACAATTTTAAAAAAGCTAATTTCTCACAACTTTGTGTGTGATTAAATAAAAGACAAAAATCTGTATGGATCTCATGTGAACTTCACATTTTGCATAACTTTTAAAACCCTGAGGTGTCGAAATGACACATCTCGGTGTTCTAGTGTTATATAATAAAGATAGACTGGGGTGCTGAGAATAAATTCTAATTCTTCAAAGAGTGCCGTGAGTCGAAAAAGTTTGAGAACCCCTGACTTATAGAATCTTTTAACTCTACTTTAAAGAAGTTCAAATATGAATACATATATAACACAAAAAAAGAAAAATATTGTTTTCAATCATAAATTATTTCAAAAAAAAAAAAAAATGAAGAAGAAATTAATAATTCAGAGAACATTTAATTTGAAACTCTTTTTGTGCCCTTCTGACCTGGCGCTCCGAGGCTGTAACCAGGATTTTGTTTCAAGGTTCATAAATTTTGGAGAAACAGCCAAAAAAGATATGATTGCTATGATTTTTGAAGCATATTGCACATTGGTAGATATATGGGCAATGGAGGGGGGGGGGGGGGGGGCAGAAAAAATGAAAAAAATTCAGGAAGAAGAGGGAGGAAGGGGCAGAAGGTATTATTGGTTGTTGTTATTTTTTTGGATTTTTTTCTTTTGAACAGTAATTTCACTGAATTAACAAGAGCTGAAGTTACCTTATCAAAATGTAGACAAATGTTTTCTCGGATAATTCAAATTTATTATTATATCATTTAGTTAAAATTCAATAATGTAGAAGTTTTGTTGGGTTCAGAAAAAGATGTCTGATGGGTTGTAAATTTCCCAATTGCAAATGATACCAATTACATAAGGACCTTCAATTGGCCCTCAAGCTGGACATGAAATAGTAATATGTACCACCAATCACTTATCATGAGCTCTGAGAGTCAGGAGCGCCCAATTGATTGTTTGTAAATGAGGTGAGACTTAGGTGTATTTTTAGTATTTTGAAATAAATGCCAAAGTTACACAGGGTTTGGTATGTCATTTTAGACGCAATTTTAAAAGACCTTTTGTTTAAAACGCAATTTCAGGCTATATTTGGCTGTAACAAAAGGGAAAGGGTTCAGTTTGCAAGGAGCTTCCCTGGAAATTTTTGAAGCCTTAAAAACACACTTGGGACAGAGTCGGAAGTTTTTGTAATTGAAGTTTTATAAACACAATTTTGGGGTACAGTTAGGGGAAGAGGTGGCTGCTCTAACTCAGAAATTTTTTCAAGTTATAAGGCTTTCACTTGATGACACTGGGGGAAAAGAAAGGGTTCGGAGGTTCTCAAATTTTTGACAACGACTTGAAAAACGCTGTTGCAAATTTTCTTTGGGTGAGTTTACGAGAAAGAAATGGAAATTTAGGAGTTTTCTCATTTTAAAACACATTCTAAAGTTCTCTTTGACAACATTTGACAAGGGAAAGATTTTGCCCAGGGAAAATTGTTTGCAACCCAAATCCAAGAAGTATGATTTTCGATTATTTTTGGTATGATGGCATAAGGGGCGGGTAAGCGGCTGCTGTCCTTGGTGACAGGAAAAAACATCCCCACCGAAACGTCCCCGGAAATAATGCCCCCGGATGAAATGTCCCCTGGGAAAAATCGTCCTTTAGGAAAAAACGTCCTTGATGAAAAAGCATCCCGGGTAAACAAAATTGAGATGCAAAGTGTTTTGCCATTTCCACTGACGAATTGAATCTTGTGCTGTATTTGTGTGAACTTTGTTTTAGGGCATTTAATTTGCATCATTGCACCTGAAATACTGTCACATAAACATTCACACCGACCATTGCACCACAAAAATGAAAAAAATTATTCGTTTGTTTTTACATAGGTAGAAGACAATGTCGTGAGCTTGCAAGCAAATAGTATAAATATAAAAAAGTCGCTTTTAAAAAACTGTCAGTTACTTATGGTTTAGACTCAAACTTTTAATATATATACTTTTAATAACTGGTTAATGAATGTTACTCATGGCTACTTGACATTATTTTAAAATTGGTATTTTTAATGAAGACTAAATAAAGTCACTAAAACATTGGTGAAATAAATTCTGTCTTGGCCACATGATAAAAAGTAAGAAACCACCTAACTCCGAGTTCGTGCAATTCGGGGTAGCGTTTGTTGGTGTATTTCATTATTACACAGTTAGAAAACTTTTACAGGAAAAAAAAACCAATATCATTTTCCTTTGTAGTGATGCTATTTGCGGTTATTTTTATTAATAAAAATGTATTATTTTAATTTGTTTCTTAAAAGTTGTATTTATGTTTGTTTTATCAACAGCTAATTGTACTATGTTACTTTTTTGTAACTCAATAAGTTTGATTTTGTACGACTTGTGTTTCACACAAATGCATAGAATATTGAAAATTCCATATTTGAGTAAAATCTTATACATATAAAATCTGAGTATCTATCTATCTATCTATGTCCAAGCTTCTTCTCCCGAACGACAGTGAACTGACCATCGAACCAGGTATCGATGGATTCGTCATCTTCCCGTCTTCATGTTTGGCTATTTAACATAATCCTCCGATAATAATTAGCGGAGATATCAATTAAAAATTATTAATTATGACTCTTAGATTTCAAAATAAAATCCATATTTTTCGAAGGCTTTCCTCCATTCAAATTATTATTCAGTGCTTCAACTCAACTTTCCGGATGAACGCTTTTATTAAAATTTACAGCGTGAAGAAAATCATTGAAAAGAAACATCTGTTGCAATTTTTTTTCTCGAATATAAAGAAATAAAATTAGGCTTTTGTTTTAAGGCTTTTCCTGTAATCAGGGTGTTTAAGATGTTTACTTTTCGATTATTTTGCCGTAATCTGCAGCAAAATTTTGCTGTTTTTTTTTTTTTTTTGTTCTAGCCTGATTGTTAAATACGCGTCACATGACATAACTTTCATTTTCGAGGAGGACCGTGCACGTCGTAAAGTAAATGAGTGATTTACAAGTTATTTGAGTTCTTTGAGGGTTTGTACCTGGAAAACGGATTGATGTAATTCTTGTACGACCATGTGGATAGAATCCATACAAATATTTATCTGAGAGGTATGTTGCATTAATAAACACCCGGGCCACGCCGGGTAGTAGACTATTTTATGTAAAAAGCGTATTGTTATTGTGCATAAATATTTCCGATATAGTCTATCAGATGTAATTCAGTTTAACGTGAGTAAAGATTATAGTTGATAATGCATATATTTTCCCCTTTTGTGCTGACTGAAAATGTACTCATAACTTGTATCATTGATAACGATTATTAACGTTGATGAGGTGTTTTGGCAAAAATATGTTTTACTGGTGTTTTGCAAACCTTGCTTTACGCTCATTTATTTATTCCTTAACGCGTTAGAAACTAGTGTCAGTGTACTACAAAAGCATCAACTGGACTGCTCTTACATTTTTTAGGTAGCCCGTGCAACGCCGGGCACGCAGCTAGTAATTTTTAAAATGTCGAAATATATGTTAAAAATCACTTTAGCTATCTGGCTCTGATTTCTATGATTATTATTTGATAAAAACATCATTACGTATAGATAGGTTTGCCAAACGTTCCGGTTTGACCTGGACAGTCCTGGCCGGTTTACTTCACGTCCCAGTAAAAGATAAGCTTGATTACAGATGGCCAAAGAAGTCTAAATATAATTAATCATTTCTGTACCTCCGAGCCAGACTGACCTAAGTTGAAATATTGCGATTTTCTGTTTATTACTGCAGTGTATGTAGAACCCCAGTCTACATGCAAACATAATTCTAAAAAAAGACATCCTTTGTAATTACTTACCAGCGTTAAATGAGCGCTTCCGATTCTTTGCATGCGTCATACAAGTGATTTTCCAATCTCCTGTAAAGTAGAGATTCTGTGACTTAATCTGGCTTTGAGGCACTGATTTATAAAGAGCCCTGTAAAAATTAATATCAGATTAGCTAGTGATGATTTTAACAACTAGATCAAAAAAAAAAGTCTTTCTAAAAACAGTCCTAGCCAATGCAAGGAACTGTTCAAATTTTTATTCCTCGTTCAAAGTGTTTCTTCTTTCTAAAGTTGTGTAAAAATATTAACATGTAGGAAATAAAATGTTTAAACTTATCTGCTTGCATCCTGTGTTATTCATTACCCCTGCTTTAGGCTCATAATTAGTAATCATCTACTCATAGCATTCAAAATGAGCTAACCTAAACACTCCAAAAATCAAACAGGGATGTGTACATGGGGCACCCACATGCAAAACTGCAAAGGTGGACTCAGATATTTTCCCCATGGCTTAGCAAGATATATTCCCCATGGAAACCGATTTCAGTACAGATTAGAGTTATTAAAATTTGATATTTTTAATAACTTTTTCATTAATGGCTGGAGAAGAAATGTTTTTACAGTTTTGCAAAGAAAAAAGTACTAAAAGCAAGGAAGTTCAAACTTCTAGGGGATGGAGGCTTAAGCCCCCCCCCCCCCCATATGGGCACCCATCAAGGGCGGATTCAGAGGAGGGTCAAAGGGTCTGTTGACCCCCCTATGACGAGAATTTCATTATGATTATCATTAAATTTCAATTTTTTAGATCCGAAAAAATAGTACATGGGATCAATGTTAACCTTTTTTTTTTTTTTTTGCTTGATTCTGTAAATTATTTTTTCTCATCGCGCCATAATTCAAAGGATTGACTGGGTTCCTTTACTGGGCTATTGCTATTTTGAGGTTTTGTATTCATTTTCAAAAGAACAGTCATCTCTAATGAGCTTAACGTTTTTTGTTTTGTCTTTTCAGAGCACTCTTCCACCTCAAACCCCATAACGTGACTGTACAGGTTTCCCAGCTATTTTATAGCTGTGTCATATATATTCAACGTTTACGGTAACGTTAGAAGCGCGTCTTCCTAAAGAAATATGACTTGATGACAATATATTTGAGGGAATTTGATCAATGGTGCAGGCTGCGCCACTGAAAGCTTCTTATAGGAGGGGGGGGGGGAGAGGAATAATTTGAAAAGGTTTTGATCTCATTTTTGGGGGAGGAGTGATCCTACCATATGCGGGGGTGCGTAATCAACCTTGGAGGAAGGGCGCCCCTGCTTAAATAATACTTTTTTACATAGGAGGTATAGTACCGACCTTGAAACTTGACCCCCTTAGGAAAATTTCTTGATCCCCCTCCCCTGGCGCCCATGGTGTGTACTCGCTACGCTGGCGTGAGGGGGGCGGGAGCATTCCGGTGCCTCGGTTGAACATTTCACAAATCTGACAAGCCTAAGTAAAAATAAAATGCGAGGAGTAGGGGAAGGTGGGGCAAAGTGAGATGCATGGTATAGTGAGACAAAGCTATTTTTTAAATGTTTTTATTATAATATCTAAATGATGCTAGGTACGTATGAATCTGCAGCTATTGACCTTGTGGTTTCTGGGATATGAAGTTGTTGCTTGTGTTTGCAATCAATTAATCGTTATTTTTCTGATTTCAGGCAAGCAAAGGTTTTTTCTTGACTCTCGCATGCATCATTGTTATACCTATGTAGCTAATTATCCTTCAAAACATTTAGTATATGCTTTGAATGAACTACTTAAAATGTTGAATTAAAAGAAAAAGGCAGAGTGGGGCAGACAGCCGTAGTTGGGGCAGGGTGAGACAGTGCCCCATGTTGAGTTCTGATCCAAAAGGCAAGGTTTTTAAAATTAGTTTTATGATTTAAGAGATTTCAACTTTCTGTTTAAGTACATTAAAGGTATTTTTACTTCATCAAAAATACAAAAAAAAAAAAAAAAAAATCACGCAAGGACATTTTCTGACAATTCCATGAGAAATTTATTTATAACTAACCTTGTAATTCCAAGTGGCAATTCAGATAAAGTAGATCATAATAATATGTAAATTATAAGTAAAACTGATGCAAAAGAGCCCTCTCGCTTAAGTGTAGCAGTGACTGTTTTCTTAGGTTTTTAGAGTTTAAAAGGATATCCAAAAATCAAAGAGAGAAAAGGTTGAAGATTGAAGAAAGAGCATAAAAAGGGCACCATTGCAAGTGATTTTCCTGGAAAACGAACTTTAGAAGAAGAAGACACTAAAACTAAAAATGTAAAACACACACCAAAAAAAAAAAAAAAAAAAAAATGTCAAAAATATAGAAAAAATATAGAATTACTTGATACAACTGAGGAGGTAGAAAAAATTAAAAGGGGGATCTTATATTTTATCAGATTATATTAAAACGCACGAAAATCTATCTTCTGGGTTTGAAGAGTTGGACGTTGAGACACTTGAAGGCGACTTTGTTATGATAAAATTTGCCATCAGGCAGAAATACTTTTATGTTGGAAATGTTCTAAAGGTAGCTGATAAGGATGAAGACTGGTGCATTTGTTTTTTGCACAAAAGTAAAACTATTTTGACTGTTTTTATTTGACCATCTGTACCAGATGTTGCAATTGTTCCGAATAAAATTATTGAATTGTTGATAACAGCTTCTATGAAAAGAAATTATGCAAATCAAAAACAATCTTTTTTGTGGTTTGAAAATTAATTTTTTATTCGGATATACAATGAAATTTAAATATCTTTCCATTATGATTTGATTTTGATTGTAAACGTTGAACACTATATTGTGTGTCATTCAACCATAAATGCTGTCTCACTGCACCCCATGCGTGGGGCACAGCAAGACGAAATTTTACGTTTCCTTATTTTTACATTATCTCAAAAACTTTAAATAGCAGTGAAGTTTTTTGTGTCTCAAAGTTAGTGCACTTCAGCTGCATTACAAATCCACTTCTAAAAATTTCATATTGAAAGAAAGGTTTCAAACATTTCGGGTTTTATATTTTTCGTCTCCCTGTGCCCCACCCTCCCCTATTTTATATATGCGTAAATTAGTAATTATTGCGTTGCTCGTACTATGATTTGTATTTATTAGTATTAATTTAGTTAATTGTTAATACTTTTTGCTTATTGTAACAAGTTCGAGATGTTATTTCAAGTGGCGCATTTAACTTGATGTAGTGGGGTGAATTGTCAGACTGTCAAGGTAATATGCCTTAAAGCGTCAGTTCTGCTTAGATGGGAGGTGATTGCCTGACTTACTCTTCATTGATATTTCTGGGGAAGCATTGGCTCAACTGTTAATCACTTCTTGATATAGTGAAAACCAACGAGAGCGTTGCCTTTCAAGAAATATAAAAATACATTGATTCTATATTGTTAGCACTCTTAAGTTTATTTTAATCTGAATTACATCTGTCAATGTACGTTGATAAATAGGATAAGGTTATTCACTAAAGATCTTCGTCATGACTCTGACTTTGCAACACGAGGGGATGCTTCCAATATGTTTTTTTATTTCTTATTACTACTATATATTTTTTTTTCTTTTTTCTTTTTTTTTTTTTTTTTTTTTTTGACATGGGGCTTATAGACGTGAGTCCTATACACTTTTTGTGCCAAAAATTAAGTGAAATTTTTTTAAAAACATTACCCTAGAGAGCAAAAAGATCGGTTTTGACGATTAAAAAAATATTTCTAAGGGGTATACACCCTGTGTCTCCAAACTTGATCCAAAGGCTCATGTTTCGAACTTTGCACCTCTCTATACCCTCATAAGAGCGTATATGGATGATATAATGCTCTCCTCCCCTCCAAATAAAAATAAATATGAAACTGTCGAAAAATAAAAATAAAAAGGAGAAAAAATGGGGGCCGCCAGTGCCAAATGACACGAGATTGGGTAAATTGGTGGCTTAATTTGGATTCGGCGGGGATTTTTACATAATCATCAGCAAGAATTATGTCAGAAGCACTTTGAAAGTTTTTTTTTTTTTTTTGCTGCACAATGTGATAAGAGTAGGCTGATTAATAGCAAATCCATTCACTGCTCACAAACCAAATCATATTACTTACGGCTTTCGTGAAAGACGCCGTTTTCCATCAAAGTTCGAAAATATCATGATATTTTGATATATATCGGATATTTTGATATATATCTGTTATTTTCAAGCAACACAAACTAAAGTCTTCAAAATAGTAATTGCATCCTCAAATCATTCTTTATTTTCTTATATCTTTACTATAATATGTAGACTTAAAATTAAGGTTTCTTTCATTATTTATATAATATTTCATTTAACATTTTTATCAATTCTAATAGTGCTAATTAGCTGTTTTACTCATTTTTCCTTCTGTTAGCTACTTTTACAGTTATATGATTCAGAAATAAAAAATATGCATTTGTCGGTGCACAGTCATAAGATATTTTTTTTTGTCCTATTTAATCAGGCACTTTTAACATCAATTAAAACTGTTAAATTATTAATAATTTTATGAATATAAAATAAAAAAGGAATATTATATTACTTTGTTATATTAATGATGTATTATTACATCATAAAAATATAGTACATAACTTTTTGGTTGTTTTTAATAATAAATGAACAATATTACTAAGATTAATATAAATTTTACACAAAATACCGTATTTTAAAAAATAAATATCAAAAATATCAAAGTATCACGACATTTTCAAAATAAATATCAGATATATATCGTGATATATATCGCCTGATATATATATATTGGCGAACCCTGTCTTATATATCATTGATTTCTAAGGAATCATGTTTGCCTAAATTTGGTTAAGCTGAATTTCTAATTCGAAATAACAAGTGCGATAGGGTACACTACTGCTGTACGTTCTCTTCGAAAAAAAAAAAGTGTCAAGGAAGAAACTCGCATTTCACACCTAAGCAGTATTATTAATATTACATTTTACTTAAATGCCTAGTAGTTTTTCTTATTCGTGTCGTTTGTTTCGCTATGAAGTTTATAATTATTTTTCTTAAATAATAAATTTTATCATTTGAATATATATAAATAAATTTTTATGCACTATTTTGTTATTTTCCAGAAATACTTTTAACCTCTGAGAAGTGAAATGCATTTTGAAAGCATTTATTTAAGTGAACAAGTTACTCTTAATTTTGGCGACATTTTCCCTCAATTCAGAATATCCTTCTTTTCCCCTTTTAAACTAAAAACAATATTGAAGTTTTAAAAGTTCTGAAACTGTAAAAAATGCATAATTTTCTAAATAATTCAAACATTCCATTCATGATGACAATACAATTAATTATGCTTTGAGGCTATTTAGAAAATTTTTAACACTTAACTCGTTTTGAAACATTTCTACCTTCATTTGATTTTGTGAACGTTAAACGCATTTTACATTTCCACAAATATTAACTATACACTTTCCACTGCAAGATGAGGTAGAATAGAGCAATAAATGTATGTCATCAAATGCAACAATAAGAGCACTGTCACTAATCTTCTTTTGTTGGCAAAAATGTAGTTTTCAAAGCAGTGCAAGCGCACTTGACGTCAATTTCTTTTTTTTTTTCTGCACAGTTTCCATAGCAGGGACGCAGCAAAGCATTAAAATATGAAGACCTGAAATTTACTTTCACCTATAAGAAAAAACTAAAAAGAATCTGCTGTAAAAATATCGAAATTCAATTTCTAACTAAAAGCTAAAAAAAACTACACATGAAATTAAAATGATTTTAGTGACGCCACCTATTAGCTAGCTGGCTAACTAGAGCCGTACTATTGTAAAGAATCGGAGCAATTCACTAAGGCAGTGATGTACTTCTCTTGTTTATTAACTACTTAATAGATAGCGCCACTAAAACGCTTTCTTAATTCAATACATTCAACCAAATGCTGCTAAAATCTTAATTGATTGCATAAATTCTCAATTTTGTTTAAACGGGACGTTTTTCCATGGGGGCGTTTTTTCCAGGGTACATTTTTTCCTAGGGGACGTTTTTTCTGAGGACTTTTCTTCCGGGGACATTATTTCCAGGGAAATTTTTTCCTAGAACCGCTGTCCTCCCGTAAATTTTCAAACTCGAAATTCTGAAAATGCAACTTTAGGTTAACAGATATTAGGGAGGATAGCAGGAATCGGGGACTTTGACCAGAAAATGTTTCAAAATTACAGCCCTAAAAACACAATTTCGGACTCTTTTTGATCCTGTTAAAGGGGTTAAAACCCTCTTTTGGATCAGCAATGAGTGTTTTTAACCCAACACTTAAACTTGCTGCTCTTAGTCAGACGTAGCTCCCGCGGCATGATCGGACTGTCAGGACTACTCCAAGGTCAAAAAATGAATGGGAGGTGTATAAAATTGAAGGCCTCTTTTTTACATCACATGTGTCTTAAATACATGGGCTTCTCCCCTACAAAGTTTAAGGATTTAAAATGCATTTTTAGCCTACTTTCCCTGTAAAAGACAGAAAAAGAAGAAAAAAGCACGAAAGAAGGCTTAATGCATCTTAAAAATATCCCGAAAAACAAAAAAAAGTCAAAAATAAATAAAATAATTAAATAAGTATCGAAAAATTAAAAATTGGAAAGTAGGGTATTGAGATGGGGAAAAATGTCTGTCGGTCTGTCTGTCTGTCGGTCTGTCTGTCTGTCTGTCCCCCCCTAATAACTTTTGAATGAATAGTCCGATTCGAACAAACCTTTTTTTGTTCGAAAGATCTCGGCAAGGACACCTCATTCCCATATTTCGCTTTTTGGTTTGAACTATTTTTTGTTCAATTTTGAACAGTTCAAAAAAACTTAACATTAGCTCCTACGGGGAAATTCAAGGCAATTCCGAACTGTGAGGCGAATTTGCTTCAAACAAACTTTGTAGGAAAAAGCTTTTGATGAAAAACTTGTATATAAAATATCTTTTTGATTTGAACAATTTTCTGTTCAATTTTGAACAGTTCAAATCCCTTAACATTAGCGCCTACGGGGAAACTGAAAGTCAATGTAGATTCCGTACTTGAAGGCGGATTTACTTCAAACAAATTTTGTTGGAAATAGCTCTTGACGCCGAACTCCAGACTCCGACTCCGAGAATTTAGGGGCACCTGAATCCGAATCCGACTCCTGTGCCGAGAATTTAGGGGCACCTGAATCCGAATCCGACTCCTGTGCCGACAATTAATCGGACTCCGACTCCCCGACTTCGACTATGACTTCCTAGCTTTGGCAAAAATTTATACACGGACAAATAACCGACTCCGATTCTTGGATATTCGACTCCGACTCCTTCATCCCAAAATTAGATTGACTCCGACGCTATAGTTTTAACTGTGAAATAATTATTGTTGATGTGATTTGTTTTTATTTTAACGCTAAAGTTTTTGTTTAGGTATTCATTTTCCGGTGAATAAACTCGAAGTCATTTATGTTTCTACATAAAGATACGCGCAGACGATTTTTTTTTTTTTGACAATGAAAAGTATTTCTTTACGTTGACAGTTTATTGTTTTTATTTATCTTGATAAGTGCATTAATTCATTTAAAAAATTATTTTTGGCAACAAGGGAAAAAGAAACGATTTTTTTTTTTTTGATAGGATGTATTTATTTTAATGAGCTTATTAATTTTTATTATTTTTTTTCGTTTTGAAAGATGTTGAAGAATTTTTTTTAAATGGAAAAAAGTGTATTAGCTGCTTTGTTTAAAAGTTGCTGCTATTTTATTTGTTCGTTTTGTTTTTCTTTTTTTTACGCATCTAATTTTTTTAGATGAGTGAGGAATATTTTATTCCTAGAAAGTAGCTTAAAACATTGGAAAAATATGTTTGAAACAATTTGCGATTTTAGCTACTTTGAGAACATTGATCAGGTACTAGAAAGTAGTATGGGTATACGGGAAAATAGGCTCGTCTAGTTCTAGACAGAACTTCTTGTTGATGATCTTTGGTAACGTTAGAGGGAGAAGAGGTTTGAGGATGCTCCCCCGTCCATTTTTCGAAACTGCAATTTTTATATCTCTAACTATGTTAACAAAAGGGTGGTTTGGGAGCTCGCCAACAAATTATTTTTAATTGTATCTCTAAAAACAGTTTTAGAAGATTTTTCGTGATGTTAAGGGAAAGACAGATTCAAAGACAAAATCCCTGAAATTTTCTTCATTTGTAGTTTTAAAAATGCATTTTAGACAGTTTTTGGTAATGTATTGGGTGGGGGGGGGGGGGAGTTTGGGGGCTCTCAACCGAAATGCTTTGAGATTATAATTGCAAAAACACAGTTTTAGACGATTTTTTGTAACCTGAGAGAAAAGAGAGATTCGAACCAATTCCGGGAAATTTTTTGAAATTGAAATCTTTAAAACGCGGTTGTAAGATCAACTTTGGTGACGTTAACGGGACCTGCAATCCTTCCCGATTGAAGCTCAAAAAACTTAATTTAGGTTGACTTTCAATGATGTTAGGGAGAGGAGTTTTTGGAAGCTCTCCTCTGAAAAATTTTCGAAATTCAAGCCCTGAAAACAAAATTAAGATAAGACAATTTAATGATGTTGGAGAAAGGGGGGATTAACGGACCTCCCTCATCCCTCAGACAAATTTTTGAAGTTACTCTTAAAACACAGGTTTTAGAACGTCTTCCGTAATGTGAGTGGAAGAGAGGTTTGGGGGGCCCTTCTTCAGTAGTTTTCAGGGTGCTCCAATGGAAACTTTTTTGAAAGAAGCCCTAAAAATGAAATTTTGGACAATCTTTGGTAATATTGGGGAGAGGGGGAGGGCATTTCGAATTTTATCCAAGTTGAAGTCCGAGAAACAAAATATTTCAGTTTTGGGGGGGGGGGGTCTGACCACTCTCCTTACCTGCTGGCTATGGCCTTAGGGCAGTTGCCCGTTCCTTTTCTTGGCCCTGTGTGTATCATAGGATGCCTTACTGCTCTCCAATTGGCTGCCATAAACCTTTTAAGGGTCATTCTTCAAAAAGTATAACTTTTCTGTCACACGCCTTTTACAGCAAAAACGTTAAGGAACAACTCGTATAGCAACGATTTTTAGTTTCATCAAAAATATATCTATTTAAAACTACCAACAATGTTTTAATAATCATTTTTATTTTAGTATATTTTTGGTTCACAACATATGAATTCTCACCTCGGTGGCATGTCACACACCTTGTATGGCTGTTTATGTTGCTTAATAACTTGTTTACTTAAAAGTATAGATTTATTTATTTATTATTCCTTTCACAAGTGTCTCAAATACTTATTATTTAAGTATAATTATTTTTGAAAATTGTGTTTTAGTTCGTTTTAGTACGACAAGGAATCATGTCACACAATAAATTCTCACCTAAATTACCTAAACACAAAATGCCATTCCTCATTAACACATGACAGTAATGACATCAAATTTTATTTTCCATGATACAAGGGATCCCCCTTGTTTGTTTTCAGCCATAGTTGAAGTTGTGAGATTTTTGTCTGAAAAACAAGAAGATAGATTTTGCTTTAAAAACTAAGTGTGGTTACTCTGACTTCTCACCTTCATGAATTTGAATTTCAGGGATGTAAATTAATGTAAAAAAAGAAGTGAACATGTTTTCATATGCTTAACATATGCAGATTGTAGCCACGAAGAAAAAAAAATTTCTTTGAAAAATGAATCTATTAGACCTATATTAATGGAAAATTCCTCACCTCCATGACAGACCCTTATCAATGTCATTATTTCTGAGGTGAAAATAAATGATGGAGGGTAAATACATCAATAATAGGCATTCTACCAAAATTATAAATTGCCAGTATATCCTCAAATTTACTAAATACTATTTTTTAACAAACATTTGAAATTACTAATTAAGCTATACTTTAACTAAGAGAGCTTAATATTATGTTTCCACTAATCATTAAAATAGCCAATTTTTTGCACAACTAACATAATTACTACTTTGATATTTAAATTGGTCTCGATTTTTAAATATTAAAAGTTTTTTTTATTTTTTTTTTTTATTTTAGGTTTGTGCCCAATTTCAGAAATACTGACTTTGTGGCACTTCGGCAGAGTTTGAAAGCAGTTTTTTCTTCTGGATTGGACAATAGCGATGTGAATCTTCAGTGAGCAGAGTTTAAGGAAAATCTAGCGAATACGGTTAGGGATCATGTTCCTTTTAGGAGAAAGGGTGTCAACACTAAAATTTGGCCAATGTGGTTCTCCAGGGAAACTAAAGACGCTCTAAATTACAAGCAAGCTGCTTTTCATAGGTTTAGAGAAACAGGTCACAGTGCAGATAGGCTCCAATATTGTAAGGCAAGGCGTAAATTTAAGTATTTGGTACGGATTCAGAAAAGAGAGTTGGAGCAAAGACTGGCACATAACATAAACAGGAATCCCAAGAGGTTTTTTGCATACGCTAATTCGGGGAAAGTTCGAAATAGTCATATTGGGCCACTGGTTGATGAGCACGGAATTTTAATTCAGGACGATAGTGATATTGCTAATGTTCTTAATAACTTTTTTTCGAGTGTTTTTAACGATAACTGTATCTCAACAGTTGGCACCAACAAGACACAAGCTATAGTACAGCTTGAGGACTTTGTATTTTCCAGGGATGAAGTTTTACTTCATTTGAAAAAAATTAAAGAGACTAAGGCTCCGGGGCCAGATAATATTTATCCGAAAATTTTAGTTGAATGTGCAGAGGAATTAGCAGATGTAATCGCAAACATTTTCAATGCTTCTTATAATTCGGGGACAGTGCCAGAGGACTGGAAGCTGGCTAACATTACACCGCTCTTCAAGAAAGGGTCTAAAGGGAGTGCGGGAAATTATAGACCTGTGAGTCTAACTTCGGTGGTTTGCAAAATTTTTGAAACATTGATGAAAATTAAGATAGTAAATTTTCTAGAGACTAATAATCTATTGACTAGTTTTCAGTACGGTTTTAGGAAAGGTAAATCTTGTGCAACTAATTTATTACATTTCTATGACAAAGTTACCATGGCTTTGGACAATAAGAAGCCTGTAGATGTTGTTTACATTGATTTTCAAAAAGCTTTCGATAAGGTACCGCATGTTGCTCTACTTAGCAAATTAGCTGATATAGGAATAGGAGGGAAAACTTTCATTTGGGTAAAAAGTTGGCTGACCGGAAGGAAACAAAGAGTAGTTGTAAGGGGAAATTATTCTAATTGGAGTGAGGTCTTAAGCGGGGTTCCTCAAGGATCAGTGTTAGGGCCTGTTTTGTTCATTGTCTTTATGAACGATATTCACAAAAATATTTCTGGGAACATGAATTGTTTTGCTGATGATGTCAAAGTTATGGGGACTGTAGAAAATGAAGAACAAGCAAATCAGCTGCAAGAGGATCTAGATCATATTACGGAGTGGGCTGATAAATGGGGTATGGCTGTTAATGTTGGGAAATGTCAAGTGCTACATTTAGGGCATGGAAATAAGTGTACAAGTTATTATTTGCAAGGTTCAGTCATTAGTCAGGCAGACAAAGTTACTGATCTGGGGGTCCTAATAAGTCAGGATTTAAAGTTTAGCCAACAGTGCAGCTTTGCTAGCAACAAAGCCAATAAGATGCTTGGGTTTATCAATAGATCTATTTCAAATAAATCTAAAGAAGTTCTTCTGCCCTTATATAGAAGTTTGGTAAGACCCCATTTGGAGTATGCTGTTCAGTTTTGGTCTCCTTATCTTAAGAAAGACATTAATGTATTGGAAAGGGTTCAAAGGCGGGCTACAAGGCTAATAAGTGGACTTTCCCACTTAGATTATGATTCCAGGCTTAGAAGGCTAAAAATGTACAGTCTTGAGCAAAGAAGAGACCGAGGGGACATGATTCAGCTGTTTAAATTTATTAAAACGAAAGATGTTACGGGGCTAAAGTTTAGCACTGAAAACAGGACAAGGGGTCATTGTTTTAAGCTATTTAAATCTCAGGCTAACATGGATATTAGGAAAAATTATTATTTTAGCAGGGTAGTGGAACCTTGGAACAGCTTACCGGAAGAGGTGGTAATGAGCAAAGGAGTAGACAGTTTTAAGAGGGCCATTGATCTTCACTGGGGATTGTAAATTGACTAGGACCAGTCTAGCTGGGCCCAGAGCCTGTTGCTGGTCGTCACTTTTGTATTGTATTTACGTGAACAAAGCATCATTTATTTTTTTATTTATAAGTAAAATAATTGGAACTTAGCTGGGCCATTGTTTATGGCTACTTCTAACAGGTAAAACTTTCATGTAAGAATGAAAAAAAAAGAAAACAAAAGGTTTCGAAATTGAAAAATATTTGCGTTCAAAAGTAACGTTTTCCCAAGAATGACCTTTAAAAGGTAAAATCTTGTTATATTTGCGATTGTTTGTGACATTTTAATTAACTTTATTGTCATGGCAAAAAAAGCAAAAAGTAAGGAATATGAAATACTTTATGAGAAACAGAAAAAGGGATTTTTTTGTTTTGTGTATGCAATGTATGTAATTGTTACTTACCAATTTTGTTTTCCCTCTTTCTTTTCAAACCTTGAATGCTGGTTCCAAACACAGTTTCATTTTGAAGTACCTCTAATGCTTAGAAAGTGTTGATCACCTTAAGAAATAATGATAAACAATAAATAATAAAAAACATTGATAAATACTTTGTTTACCACTTCTTTAGACAAATATTATGTTAAAGATACATTATAAAATCAGCAGAACATTTAATTATCAGAGAATATCCAAACTGTAAACAAACTGAACGCAAAAATACAATTGATAAGTTAAGGCTAGAGACACATCGAGTATTTAGTTAGTATTCAGTATAATGCATATTCCGCAGACAAACTTAAAGTTCAGTTCGGCCAAATACTTTGCTATTCGGCAACCGAATAGTAAATAAGGTGAGTGAAGACTAAGTGACGTGTAGAAGTTATTCTCAGCTCCACATATTTCCAAACGATTGTGTAGACTTCAACATTGTTTGAAGTTGATTTTTAAATGCATAGTAACAGGTTTCAACTAACTTTAGTTGTCATGTGGAAGGTAACTGAAAATATTTAGTAATGAGTTTCCCCTTTTCAGCTATTTTTGATGAGAAATTTAAGCACATCCTTCCATCCTATTAATCTTCCACTCTGGGATGAATCAAAACTGCTGAGGTTTTCAGATTTCCAAATATTTTGGAAGATGAAATTATTAGGAAAATTACACCGTTGTGAACATTTTTCAAAAATTCCGACTTCTGAAATGATGATAGATTACTTATATTTACCCATACTTTCCTGCGAATTATCTGCTAAAAAAGTGAGAAACTACTGAGGTAAGGATTATAAGCTGCTGTGGAATATCTATGATTTTTCTTTTCTGAACGCCAATGCATTGAACCTCAATTTACAGCAGGATTCGCCAATAGAGACTGTTACTTGTAATTGTTACTTGTAAGTTTATTTATGTAGCTTGAAATTTCTGCTTATGCAATTCAGGCTGATTAAAATAAAAAATCCCACAGTCGAGAAAGAAAGTTTCCATTTGTACTAGATTAGACAGTTTACATCTTTGTCTTGACTCTCCTTGAGTTCGACGAACCTCACCGGTCGACCGTGAGTAACCAGTTGCTAACCGCAGTGTTCTATCGTTTTTCAGTTACCTCACTGGTTATCATTTCAAGATGTTGTTGGTTGATTGAAGCACGTGATCATTAGCTGTCACGTGATTGGTTAACCGGTAGCGACCGGTTAAGTTCGTCAAACGCAAGCTTTGTGGCTCAGTAACTAGCACACTATAATCAAGATTTCAAGAAAAATTCTATTTTTTAGATTAATTTTGATGTGTCAAAAATTATAACTTCTCCACGTATTTTGACATTGTATTATTCACGGATTATACGAAGATTTATTTTTCTTCAGGCTGACCTTAGGACTTGCGAAATATACGCTGCCGCATGTGATGTTCCCATAAATTTTTCTGAGGGTATACTCCCAGTAATCCATTAAGCAGAATGTGTGTATGCTATCATATGCATAATATGAAAAATTTTGAAGCTTGATGGTAAACGCTATATGTCTAAAAAAAATTAAGAGTATACGGCATATATAGAGCATATATACCCTATGGGAACACCACTGGCTGCGGCGGATAGTGCGATAAATTTGGACCGCTCTGGGGGTCGCTTGTGACCTAAGGGCCACAGATTAAGTATTGCTGAATTTCTTAAGCTTCTAAACTTATGATATATGCAGGGGCATCCCAAACCAGGGTGGCGACAGGAACTGTGAAAAAAAGTTCCCTGATTTTTCCCTGATTAAGTTCACCAAATTTCCCTGATTTACATTACCAATAATAATGGTTTTCTTTCTTTGCTCTACTTGAAATCCATTGTATGTTTGTATAAAATGCAGTATTGTAAACATATCAAGTCAATTTTTTGGGGGAAAAAAACCCCTACGAAACAGTATATTACATTTTTCTACATGGAAAGATTAGAGAAAATTTAAAAAAAAAAAAAAACTTTACTTCCAGAAACCATTTAGCATAAGAATTTTAAGAAACTGTTAAAATTACTCTTAAAAACATGTGTATTTATGATAGAACTTGTAAGTAATTGAAATTATTTTGAACTAAGTTTCCAAACAGTATAATAATTGTTGCAATAACAAGTGGGCTACAAGGCTAATAAGTGGACTTTCCCACTTAGATTATGATTCCAGGCTTAGAAGGCTAAAAATGTACAGTCTTGAGCAAAGAAGAGACCGAGGGGACATGATTCAGCTGTTTAAATTTATTAAAACGAAAGATGTTACGGGGCTAAAGTTTAGCACTGAAAACAGGACAAGGGGTCATTGTTTTAAGCTATTTAAATCTCAGGCTAACATAGATATTAGGAAAAATTATTATTTTAGCAGGGTAGTGGAACCTTGGAATAGCTTACCGGAAGAGGTGGTAATGAGCAAATTAGTAGACAGTTTTAAGAGGGCCATTGATCTTCACTGGGGATTGTAAATTGACTAGGACCAGTCTAGCTGGGCCCAGAGCCTGTTGCTGGTCGTCACTTTTGTATTTGTATTTGTATAAGTAATAGTGAAAGAATAGAAGTAATGCAGTTATTCTTATATAATTAATTGACATATTTATGCAAAACAGATGAAACCATTTGACATCCATTAATAGGGAGCTTTTCTCTAATCAAGAACATAGGTTTTAATGAATGAATATAGCATTTTAACAATAAAAAATAAAGATATTTAAAGTAAGAAAAAACAACGTCAAAAAAGCACAAATTGCCGATTTCAGCAGACACGTGTTTTGGCGTTTCAGGGAACGCCTTTTTCAATGCAAAACGTAATGAGCTTATGGACGAAAGACACTGGACAATGGAATCAAGTCAAGGAGCTAAGGCATTAATGAAGGCTTCCTCTTTGCCTGTATGGTTGTTTATTTTACGTAGCATTGAAAGCGTAAAAGGAAATTACAAGCTAGGTAAAATAAACAACCTAACAGACACAGAAGCAATCTTAAGAAGTTCATCCTGTGGTTAATAAGTAAGATTCAATACTTTGACGTTGAGGAAAAAATATGCACAAATGCGGCATTTACAATCGCACCTCATTAATTTTACTTTTTTTTTTTTTGAACAGATAATTGACGGAAAATTCGTAGGGAATTAAAGTGCTTCATTTTGTAAAGCAAAAATATTTTTTTTTTCTTCATAAAATCAATTTTCCCTGGTTTTTTGTAATTTTTTCAAAATTCCCTGATATTTCCCTGATTAATAAAGTTCCCTGACTTTTCCCTGATCTCCCTGATCTGTCACCACCCTGCAAACATACATTTTTGGGGGGGGAAAAATTTTTATTCCTCGCAGGCCCGGACTGGCCAGGTCGGCAAGTCGGCGATCGCCGAGGGCCCCCGAGCTGGGAAGGGCCCCCAAACGAAGCGTTTTTTTTTTCTTTTTTTAAGCAAAAAATGATAAAACAGTGTTCTGATTTCCTTGGAACTCTTTCGATCTGCTACCTTATGCTTTTTGCGAGGATCAGGGTTTGATTACTGAATGTGCCAACTACGCTGTGGCCTAGGGCCCCTGCTTCTTCGGGGCCCCCAAGCAGCTAAAATTGTTTTAGTCAAAGACTAAATTTGTAAGGTGGTTTAACTGCATGGGAGCCTCAAAAAATGTCTTGACCAAGGGCCAACCTCAGAGCAACAAAATAGGCAAGTTAGGTGACTGTCTACGGGACCCAGGCCCGAATCTATAAATTTACCCCCCCCCCCTCTTGCAAAAAAATCTGTTGGGCCCCTCCCCAGAGGCTGCAAGCCAGCAGTGTATTTGAAACGTTAATAAGTCTTAGTGCTAGTTTTTTTTTTTTTTTTTTTCAATTTCTTGGGCTGTTGGGCCCTTAAGGACGTGGCCCCAGGACCTGATTACCGCACAGGCAAACTAGGTCTAGGCCTGGGGCCCTATCTTCCTAAGGGGCCCCAAATTACTTAAAAAATAATGCATTACAACTGTATGAAAAATACATGTTTTTTTAAAAGTAGTAATAAAAAATAAGAACTTTTCAGTTGGAAAAAACTTTTTTGAAGGAGAATTTTTCATTAATTCTGCCTGTAGAGAATTTACAATGACACAACTATGAAGTGCCCCGAAGGTGATTCATGAATGCACATAATAAATGATTTACATAGTTCTGTGATAGACAAAGTGGTCCCCAAAAAATGCATTCCGACCGGGCTATAGAGTCTTCAGGGGGCCACGAAATTAATGTGTCCCTAGGACCCCACTTTTAGTTAGTCGGCCCCTACACTGTGGGGTCAGCAGGTACGCAGATCCGGGTCTGAAGGCAGGGCCCGATTAAGATATTAGAAGACCCTATAAGCCAAACAGTTTCTCGGGGCCCCCTGTAGTCAAACTTTACAATTTTAGCCTTATTAGATTACTGGCTAAAGCAATTTTAGCAATTTAGGGGCCCCTAAAAAGCGGGGCCCTAGATCACTGCCTAGTTGACCTATTCAGTAATCAGGCCCTGCTTGAAGGGGCCCCGCTCAAGTAATCCTAAAGTTGAAAAAAAGTACTCTTTTCCAAATTCAAACTAACTTTCATTCAATCCGATTTCAAAATAAATTAGAAATTGAAAATCGAATTTTTTTTCCGACAATTTGCTACTTCGATGTATGGTGGTTCAACTCTAGTATAATTTTACACCCAACTTTTTTTTTTCTTTCCTTTTTTCTTTTTCCTTATTGCTATTGCTGCCAAGGAGGATGGAAGGGAATTGTTCATTAATATTTTAAAATATTATTTTTAATGAAATACATGTGGCGTACCCGTGGGGGACAAAATGACTGTTTTCCGTGGAATGGCCTTATTGCGCTCAGTTAAATGCATCCTTGTTTCAAAATTTGAAGAGTCATTCTTTTGATCAAGGTCCATTAGAAAACCATGCGGCCTGTTTAATTCATGCAGTTATAAAAGAATATTTAAGGTTCAGGTATTGGGAGAAAAACATGGAAAAAAAAGCAATTCACTCAGAAAATTTTATTCAAAATTATTACACTTTAAATGGCAATTGTGGGAAACACACAATGCTGAACATTTTGCAGGCAAAAAATGTATCTTTGCCAGGACAGCAGAAAAAAAGGCAAAAACAGAATTACAAAGAAAGTTGAATTGAACTCTCTTAATTAAGGTTCTGGAATGATATAAATAGAATGTAAATTTTAGATATCAATTTTATTATTAATTATATTTATTTATCAGTTGCAAAATTTGTATTTAGCAACAAAAGCAATTATTTTAAATCACCACTACAACATGTTGCAATATAAGGTTGTAAAACATTTTATACGTCTAATTCTTTTATAAGAAAAATTGAGGTAAGTACATTTTTTAAAAATTAGGTTTGGCACATTTAGCTAATTTTCATGTTTTTATGCCTAAAATATTAAATTGCATCAGTGAAACAGTAATCCACAGGTTAAGTTTGTCCTGTTTCAGCGAAATGCTTTTCTAATTAATACTTTGAATACAGAACGAAAGAAAGTGGAGAATAAATAGCAATATAATAACTCGCTAACTTTGATTTTAAATATTAAACTGTCCTAAATATTAAATAAGAAATTCTTATCTTATTTCGTTAATTTTTGGCACAGAAGTATCTAGTGTGAATTTCGTGATGCCATCAGAGTTAAAAAAAAACAGAAGAGGTAAACTATGATTGCATCTAGTATGAAACATAAATATGAAAAAAAGGTATAACCCATATTAAAGAATTTTTTTCTTATTGAAAATTACTCATAAAATAGTTCAAGCTCATTCAAATTCAATTGAACTCTGTACATATTTTTTTTTAACATTGCATTACAATATGCAAGTTTCAAAACATTACCTATTTGCTATAGCATTGCTTTAAATTGTTTTAACTATAAATTTATATTAATGAAAAATCGAATAAAGTCACAATTGTCTGCTTTGATTTAAATTTCAATTAAATTATGTACAGAAGTATATTGTTCTTTTTTCTTTTGTAACTTTTTATAACTGGCAATTTTTCAGTTTTTGTGTCAAACCTTAAAATTCGAGGAATGAAGTGCAAATATGTGCGTAAAAATTCTTCATTTGGGCTAATGGCTTGAGAAAAATAAATTTTGAACTATAAGGTTTTTTTTTCTTTTTGAACAAATCTTAATGAAGAGAGCTCTTGACGTTAAAATGTACTAGAAATTTTTTTTATAAAATTAGGCTATTTTAAGGGTATTTTTTGAGAAATAAAAGTTTTTTGTCATACATTTGTTTTACTTCTAATCCGTCAACATTTACTGTGCATAATGAAGAGAAATGAATAACTACTCTACATTCCAAAAATGCATTCACTAGCAACAAAAACGTATAAAAGTAGGAAAAAAACCCCTTAAATGTATAGTTATTTACATTGTTGAATGTGATAAATAAAGCATATTTTATGCTCCTACAATAAAAATTATGGAAGTGCCAGTGTGCGACACATTTCTTTCTCTTTTTGAACGTTTTCCTTAGTGATCCACATTGGATACCATCACTATTCTTTGGTAGACTATTCCCCTTCCCTTACCCGCCTTTGTCCACGGCGACAAGTGCACGCCGCAAGTTAGCGGCTTTCGGCGTATCCTCTCTCTTCTATCCTCCTTGATTGTTGATTGCTCCCCAAACGCTTTACATCCCAGTGTCCCCTGGGTGTACTCGGTGTACTTACACAGGTGGACAGTCTTTATTACAATCAAAGCCGCCTGAGTGCGTTTTTCCAAGTTCTTGTAGAATCAATGCGATGAGATAAGATATGAACCGGAATTTGAGTACGGATGGTGTGTGAAAAAAACTCAAACAAAAGAAAAATGCAGGTGTAAAAATAAGAGTAATCGAACTTAATGACTTGTACTGACTTGAATTGACTCAATGGATTCACATTGATTGCTTTAGTGCCTCAAACCCTTTTGTTCAAACCAGTAAATAAGTGGGAAAATTGAATGCACATGGAAACACTTCCCATGGGACCTTAATCACCGGATATTGGCCATGAAACTATTCCACGTAGGGTTTTTAACTCTTCAATCGAAACTGCATTGATAGTTAAAGTTCTGTACTTGACTTGCATGCAAGGGAACTACAATTTCTATTATGGCGAGTAAAAGAAAAATACATTGGGACGAAATACTAAAAAGATGAAACAGGAAAGGTATGATAATTTTTATGTGTATTTGTTAAAATGGTTGTTTGATATTTCTGGCTTCGATGCTCCTCGTGCATACTTTCCTTGCCCCTTGCCCGGATCTATAAATTTTTGGCCCCGCTGTAACAAAATATGTGGGGTCCCTCCCCAGAGACCAGCAGTGTATACTTGCAAAGTTAATAAGTCTTAGTACTTTTTTTTTTAATTTCTTGGGCCGTTGGGTCCCTTAAGGACGTCCCCCCCCCCCTCCTCCCGCACTGCGGGTACGGAGATCCGGGCCTGATAAATATTACAGCGTAGAATATTCAGACATAAATTTTTTTCTCTCCAACAAATAAGAGATTTGTGACTTTTTTTTTGCTTTCCACAGAAATAAAGGCATACTGCGTTCATTTACAACTTTTGATTCTTATAATAATCCCATAAGAATTGAGCCTAGTACTTAGAAATTTTTAGGAACTCCTCAGTTCATTTTTATTTTTATAATTCTGAAATTTAAAGTATCATAGACTTTCATGGGGCAGACTACGCCACTGAAGTTTTAGGGGAGAAATTTAAAAAAGTTTTAGTTACTTTTTTTTTGTGGGGATGAGGAGGGGGTATCCATAACGTGTGGGAGCTCCGCATCATTTGAGGGAATACCATTGCTTTTTGGAACGATGTTTGTTTGTTTGTTTTTAAACAATTTTTCTTAAAGCTCCATCTTTCTTTCTTTCTTTTTTTTTTTTCGGTTTTCGGTAAAGCTCCGGGAGACCCTGCGGGCTTCACTTTTCCTAACAACATCGTAGATCGTCTAAAGTGGTGTTCTTTTTTTTTAAACTTCCAATTTGTAAAATTTTCCTTGGGAAGCCCTGAACTCCATTCCTTTTCTTAAATTTGTCAAAGATGGCCTAATTACGTATTTCGGGCTTTAATGTCGAAAAAAATTCTAGGGAGAGAAAGGAACCACATCCCCTTTCATAACGAAACGTGACATGCAATTGAATATTTACAACTTCATTTTCGGAAAATTCCTCTGGAGAATCGTTGAACCCCCTGACCTTATAATTGAAGAAATTTAATCCCCTCTCAGAGACTAAGTCCCTCTTCCCCTGTAAGGTCTAAAAATGTAGAATTTTATATCCAATTTTCAAAATATTTCCCGTGGGAGAAACCCCGGACCTCCTGCAGTTGGGTTTGTCCCTACATCAGAGTCCTTATCCCCCCCTCCCCCTCTACAAGGTCAATCAAAGGAAAAAATTTCAGTTCAGAACAAATATATTATCAAACGTGTCTTTAATAGATGTTGCGAAAAAAAAAAAATGAGGATTTTCGGTTTGACAAAGAGTAAAGTTAAACAAAAAGCTCAAGACACATTAAATTTTACATTAAAATGTAACTACAGTTTTGATACTTCCAGGACAAAAGAAAAAAGTAAAAAGCTTGTTTTTGAGCACATAATTTTCAAACATTTTCTGGTAGAGGGCCCCTTTACCCCACCCTCAGGGGGGCCCCTTTCAAGTACCTAGCCGACCACCTCAGAAGGAGCCAGTCCGGGCCTGATTCCTCGAATGAAACTCTGAATTTGAATGAACGATTAAATATGAGCATACACACGCCTGCATCTAATGAAAAGAGAAATTAAACATCATTGAAAGTCTTGGACACAATGCACAAAGTTTTATGTCTCAATTCAACTCAAAGAAAAGTACAGGTCTAAATTTGAAATTCTGTTTCATTTTATCTCGTATGAGTCTACCTAAAAATATGCAGTTCACAAACGTTGACGGCCAAAATAAAAAATTATCTTTCACCGCATGTTCCAGAAACATTGAAAAAATGATCACCTCATGAATTGAAATTAATATTAAAACAAGAGCGAAAATTACCTACAGACGTAACACTGACAAGTCTGCTATTTTCTCATTCTTTATAATCAGAAATCAAATTGTTTTCTTTCCTGACTTGAATGACGCTATTGGCCGCACAGCTGCGACGCTTGAAAGCTCTTCCAATTCCTAACCCTTTTCCTACTCTATGCGCATGCGCGTTGAGGCGTTGCTTTACCAAGCTAAAAGATCGATAAATGGTTTCGCTTTCTCGACAGGAAAAGAAACCGTTGGATTGGGGGATCTAAAAATCAAGAAATTTTTAAGGAAATTCTCTAAAATCAGGCTACTAAACTTATTGCAATGAGACTTTTCATGTTTTTTTTTTAAATATTGGATTCGTCTTGATTAAATATGAAGTGTCATACTAAAAAATCCACATTTTGAAGCTTCAACTTTTCCCTGAAATGGGGCTAGTTCAGAGAATAGTATCGATTTGAACAAAAATGTGTCAGTATATATATATAAATATTTTGAAAACATGTTTCTTCGACATTATTTTCATTCTAAACTTCATTTTGGATACTTGACAACTGTTAGCTTAAAGAGGGAAGTTGCAACCTATTAAATATTTCTATTTTGACTATTAAATATTGTTAACAGACCCTCAAAACCCCGAAATTCACCGACGCCGTATTTTAAAACACAACGACTGATTTTTAATGAATTTTTAAAAAATCCACGCGCAATAAAGCGCGCCTTGAGGTAACGTCACATGGCAGTAGGGAAACTCACTCCGAGGGAGGTTCCCTGTTAAGACTACGAGCACAGAATACGCTCCGCATTTAAAGCCTTGAAATCAATTAATTTATCCGTTAAATACACAATGGAGGCTGGATTCGTGAGAGGACAGTCCAATAATCATCCTGAAGCGACTTCGATGATGATATTTTACTTTTTCCGGGAGGACGACAGATTCAAAGTTTAATGCCGGCTCCACACTCTCCAACGAGAGCACAAGACAAGACAAGGGGTAGAGTGTGGATGGGGAAGTCGGCGCCTCTTGGTGTCTCTCGTGAATGTCTCGCGTTGCCTCCAGTAAATGTCGGTAAATTGTTCCCGAGTCAAAGGAGCGCGAGAGGCTACTGCAGCGCCATCTGTCCGCCGCGCGGAATTTGCTTTGTTTTGGTTTTCTGAAAGCAAATCGCAGTTCACCATGTCTAATAATTAGGTTTGGAACAACTCTTTGGAGTTGAAATTTTTGGAAATTTTTCAAACAGAGCCTATAATTTGGAACGCAAAGCACACAGATCATAAAAATAAGCAAAAGGTTTGATGCATGGAATCGCATTTCTTCTGGCTGCTTCTGATGTAAAATGACCCCTTGTTTCCAAATACGACCACCTTTCCCCCATCTCGGCCCCTTTTAGATTTTCCCCCACCCCTTCTTTAAATCAGAGCCATTTTTTTAAAACTTGGAGTGGGAAAAGAGCATTGCAATAACCGTAAACATTACCCTAAATGACTAGAGATGTGCAAAGCTCAAAATTTTGTGCATATGTAGCAACAAATAAAACTTGCCCCCCCCCCCCCCCCCCAAATTCAAAAATGGGGGATTTTCTACAAAAATCGGTACGTGTAGGAGGAAAACGGAGATCATATTTGGATTCAGGGGGTCAATTAGCAGAAGAATCAGGCGGAATAGCCTCAGAATCATTTGAAGGTTTTTTTTTGCTGCGCAGTGTGTTTGGGGGGGGGGAGGAGTGCCTCCCATGTTTTCCTTTTTGCCACATATGCACAAGATTTTGAGCTTTGCACATCTCTTACGGTTAATGTTTACAGTTAATATAATGCTCTTTTCCCCTTCCAAATTAAAAAAAAAAATGGTTCTGAATCAGAGGAGGAGTATGGGAAGTTCTAAAAAGGGGGGCGAGATGGGGGGAAAGTGGTCGTATTTGGAAACAAGGGGTCATTTTACCTTAGAATCAGCCAGAAGAATGTCTTTTCGAATGAAAACCTGCGATTCAACTCGTGTGCGACATGCACAAGACGCTTTTTTTTTTTAATTTCTTTTACATCGCTAAAATTTTTTTGGATATAGGAGTCATTCATGGAAGAGAGTCTTATACTCTCATTCTGCACTTAAATTTTTTTTCAAACATCTTTTTTAAAAAAGCAGAATAAAAAGATCGTTTTTCGTTATTTTTCTAATATTTGGGGAAGGGGGGTATACACCCCAAGTCCCCCTTTTTGCGATCGGTGTCCATAATCTTGAACTTTGAACTTCTCTTGCCCATCAAAACTATTATTAGCAGTTAATATAAAGCTCCTTTCACCTCCAAAAGAAAAAAAAAATACTTGCTCTAAAACTAAGGAAATTTTTAAAAAACTTGGGGGGGGGGACTTTAATAAAATTGGGACGTATAGGAGGAAAACGGAGGTCATATTCGGATTCAGGGGGTCATTTTACATACGAATCAGCCGACAAAATGTCAAAAGCACTTCGAAGGGTTTTTTTTTTTTTTTTTTTTTTTTGCCGCACAGTGCAATTCAATGCTATGAAAATCATGAGTACAGATCTTTATATTTTATTTTTATAACTAAATTGTATAATATCGTGGCCATTTTTTGTTGTAATCTTAATTTTTAAATTCACATTTGTTGTCATAAAACAGTTTCATAAAAATAGCGGATAAACATATTTGTCAACCACCATCTCTTCTTCCTCGACTTCTTTTTTGCCTTCTTGGTGTTGTAAATGTGTAGGTAGTTGTATGTAAAAAGAATACAGGCACATCGCAAAATCTGCATCTACTTCGTGGTCCATTTTGTAAACAAACAAGCGGATTGACAGTTGAAACGCGCGCGAATGCTCGTGACATCACCGGCTTCTTCGCGCGCAAACACCTCGCCCGAGAGTGTGAACGGCTCTCTCGTTCAACGCTTCCCTCGCCATAACGTCACAAATCTCTCGGCAAAAAAAACCTCTCGTGCTTTTCAGGGAGAGTGTGGAGCTGGCATTAGAGGTAGCTACAAACTTCCAATATTTTTCGATTGTTTACAATAGCAATTATCGAACTGAGCTTTGTAATTGCGAATGTAGCTTTGTTCAGTTTATTTCACGATGAAGAAAAAACTTCATATTGTGGAGCAATATTTCATCATGCCTTTTTCAATAGTAATCTCTGTCAAAAGTTGCATCATACCAGCTAACAGATTTAAAATTATTGCCAGTTGGCGAAGATGCTTCATCAGGTGTATTATTTCTTCAGCGTTAAGATAATATAAAATTTCAAATGAAGAAATTTGTTTACATAAAAAAGTAGCAATTTTTTGCAGTTTAATACAGTTTAAATTTTAATGAATAATTATTTGCATTTTTTCCAGACTTAAAACTCCAACCCTCCCAAACTGTATGAGTTCCGCCAAATTATATTTCCGCGTGGTTTTGCGGATAAAAAAGGTGCACAACCTTTAGTTTTAGCACACATTGGCAATCCTAGTATAGTAGTTTATGTGCATGTAAGAAACGTTATGACCATCCCCCCTCCCCCTTGAAAAACAAATTCCAGATACGCTGCTACGCACAAATGTGATTATTTTGCAATTTATTTGAGAAATTAGTATTTTTTACCATTGTTCTTTGTTAGAATGCAGCAATTAAACTTAGTTGAACCGAATTATGTTAAGATCCGACGTAAATCATGGAATAGTATAAAGAACATATGCATACTGATTTTAAGGACCATCCAACATTAAATTGTTGAAGCTTGTACATTGATAATGAATGAATTATTCATACCGAACTAATTTTGGTATTTTCTGGGCTGTTCATGAGGAAAATCCCAGTAAGCAAAATATCTTGCCTCAGTATTGCATAAAGGTTGACATGCAAGAAAAATCATCTTGCATTAATACTGCCTCAATGTTGTTATGTTACTCCCTTTATGCTGTCAGCAGGCTGCCACAATATTGACTGACAAGGTGTATGCAGCATAATATCAGGAAAATATCAAGGTAGGCTGCTTTTGTAACATTGCATACGTATTGATATGACAGGATAATATCAAGATGTTGTCATGACAGCATGAAATCAAGGTCTAGGCAAGATGATCTTGCTTTTGTAATCTTGCATACGTATTGATATGACAGGATAATATCAAGATGTTGTCATGACAGCATGAAATCAAGGTCTAGGCAAGATGATCTTGCTTTTGTAATATTGCATACGTATTGGTATGACAGGAAAATATCAGGATACATTGACATGACAGTATGAAATCAGCACGTTTGCAAGGTGTTTTATCCATTTATTTATTTGTATTATTTTCACTTCAAACTCGAGAATTAAATTTCATTCTTTAATTATTTCTGTTATTCTTCAAGATAGTTTTCTAGTCTGAGAATATTTTCTTAAAGCTGACATCTGATCGGAAATTCATATAAAGATATTAATAGTACTCGCAATTTAATTTAAAAAAATGAAAGTTTCTTCGTTTTGCGTAATACTTGACTTATTTTTTAAATTCTTGCTTCTAATTGTATTATAAAGACATAAAATGCCTATTTAGAAATAATTGCGGAAGTTTTATAGCACATTTAAGAGTAAAGGTAGCAAAATAAAAAATAAATACAATAAAGTACATTTTCAAATGGATGTCAGCATTGAAAATATCCCATGGACAAAACATATGAATTTATCTCAAAGAATAACATAAATAACCATTGAATAAAATTAATCTTACTTGTGAGATTGAAGTGAGAATACGAAATTCTGGACTTCATGTCCTTTGTTATTTTCGGCCATTTCTAACATTGATCGCACATCGTCTGCGATATGACTTGTTTTTTACTATATTAATAAACAAATGCAAATATCAGTTATTCATAAGTTATTCCTAAAACAATACTATTCCACACTAATAACTAAGCAACCAACTTAACGAAGCCTAAAAAATGCAAAGCCACGTACAACTCCTCTGAACCGACTGAATCAATGTGCCAGCAATGCGAGGGACGCTGGGTAGAAAGAACTGTGCGCATGCGCAAGTATCAACAAAGGTCCACCTGCTCTATTGTGTACTAATTACCTTGACGGCGACAGCATGAAATCAATATCATCTTGACGGCATCAACATGTATGCAATGTTGTTATTTTAAGGTAATATCAATATTGATATTTTAAGATGAATGCAATGTTGCATACGTGTTGTTATAGTAATATTGCTTTTTAATCTTTATGCAAGCTTTATGCAGTATGAAACACGTCAATATTGACGCCGTCAGTATAATATCAAGATCTGTCAAGGTTGATGCAAGAAATTTTGCTAGTAGGGATACTGATCTATAATTTCGCTCTACCATTACTGCTATGGAAATACCAAAGCAAGTAGAACCGTCGGAGACCGCAATGCATTCCTGCTTTGCAGGATGCTATTAAAAAAACAATTACCAGCAGCATTTCTTTTCCGTTCGGCTTTCTTGCCAAACATGCTTTGCGCTTGTCGCTGATCGATTTTACGGCCACTGTTAAGTTATACCTTTTGTGTTGATTGCATTTAAAATATCTCCTGGTGGTTATATGTTGCTGAACATTTTCATTTGCTTTGAACCTAGGTTCACGAACTTAACGATTACAGTTAATCTTTGAAGAGACTTCATTTAGAGCATTTTTTACAGGCTTTTCATTCAGACCAAACTCATAAAAATATGAAAATTCGTTACATCGAATTTTTAAATTCCAAAAACCAGCCTGTATGAAGTCCTCAGCAATAATTTACCTCTGCGCCGAATTTGGAAGAAATCCGACTAAAACTGTGGATTTGTACAAGGACACACACACACACACGCACACACACCCACAAACACACATCCATTTTTATATATATAGATGCATGTAAGGAAAGCCTTGACCACATCCCTCCCCTTTCAAAGATAAATTCCGAATGCGCTATTATGCATTACTATGATTATTTTGCAATTTATTTGCTTTATTGGTACCCCTGTTCTTTGACCGCCTGGGGCGACTTCTATTAAACCGATTTAAATTATCGGTTATAGTTGAACCGAATTACTAAAAGATTCGACGTAAATCAAGGAATAGTATAAAGAAAATTTATATATTGCAAATTGGTTTCATAAAGATTATAGAATATGAAATTAAATTTCTGTTGTAAGGATGAAATATATTTGCTTTTAATAAAAGTAGTCTAATGCTGAAACATTCGAAGATTGTACGTCAATATTGAATGCATCATTACTACGGTACTCATGTTCGTATTTTTTCTGCTATTAACGGGAAAAACAATATTCAAAAATTACACTCAACCCATACTGTTGTGGATTTTATAGTTAAACAATATTTAAAAATTATAATTTAACGGTAGCATTCAAATCAAGTAGCACCAATGGACCCCTGGGGCTTCGTAGGTCGCAGTTTAAGAAACGATGTACAGCATCATTTCTTATATCTACGGCTTTCTCGCCAAACATGCTTTAACGCTCTCGCTAAATAGCATTGACGGCAATCGTTCAGGATACATTTTGTGTTGATTGCATTTAAAATAGCTCCTGGGGGTTAGATGTTGATAACCGTTTTCATTTGCTTGGAACCAAGGTTCATAAATTTAACGATTAAAGGTAATCTTTGAAAAAACTTCATCCAGGGCAGGGCTTTTCATTTAGACTAAATTTATAACTATACAAAAATTAATTCGGCAGGAAAGAGCGATTTTATGCCTCAAAATATGAAATTAGACCTCTTTGGGTCTTTTTAAAATTCCAAAAACCCGACTATATGAATTCCTGGGCAACAATTTACCTTTGTGCCAAATTTGGAAGAAATCCGACGAAAACTGTGGATTTGTATAAGGAACATACCCACATACCCACAAACATACATCCATTTTTATATATATAGAAGATTTCATGTTTCGTTTCGGCTACTTTTTTATTTTACTTATTTATCGTTTGCCCGTATTAGACGAACCTTTATTTTCAGTCTCTTTCCGCGTCACAAGGGCTGCCATCTGGCGATACGTCAGCAAGTTCAATTATGGAAATATATCATGAAAATGGAAACAATTACATTTTAGATTGTTCGTACAATCAGAACTTACGTCAGAAATATAAATGAATAAATAAATTTTACTGAAAAGCATAGCTTTTAGAAATGTAAATATCATCACTAATAATATAAAGCTATAGAGTTTGTTAGTTTGAACGCGCTAATGCAACTAATCTCAGGAACTACTGTTTCGGATTGAAAAATCCTTTTTGTGTTGAAGTCCAATTTATTGAGGAAGGCTATAGGTTATATAACATCACGCTATGACTAACAGGAGTGGAGCAGCAATAAATTGAAATTATATCGATAATATTTTAGAAAGCATCATTTAATGGTTGATTAAGTTGAATTTTAACAAGCGATTGAGAGTTCAATCGGTAAGGCGTTTGGCTACCGTTGCCACTATGTCGGGTTCGAATCCGGTTGGCGAAGAGGGAATTTTAGAGATATGTGTTATTAAAGTTGCCGATAATATCATGCAAGATTTTAAATCAAGGTTTTTTAATTATTTTTAATTGATTTTTTTTTCTTTCGGTTTTCTTATTTATCGGAAAATATCGATGGAAAAGGGTGCGTAATTTTATGTCATAGCGTGACATACTTCAAATAGCTTTTTACTACATTGTTATTGACTTATTAACGCGATTGAAACCGCGATGCACAGCCAAAAATAAAGGAAAGTGTGCTAAAACGTTTTTCGCGGTTACAAGGAACCCCTTTTTCCTTTCAAAAAAGATATGAGCTTGCGGATAGTAAAACTTCACTGCAGTCGATTGTCTCTGCTCACATCTTTTCAGTATTACAAAGAAAGACTTCTCCGCGACTTTAAAACACGGGTCTGGGAGGTTTTGCAAATTTATCATTTTATACTTATTTATTTATTAATTTTCATTTTTACTTTCAGGAAAAAATTTCAAGCTTTATATTTTTTATGATATTTACATTATTAAATGCTATGCTTTTTAGTAAAACTTATTTGTTTTTATATTTCCGCTGCATTTTCCTTGCAGTGTTATTTATATTATTTTTTAATTAATAATGTGAGAATTATCATGAAGTGAATTATTTTTGTGTTATGAACTTTTGTTGATCATTTTACAACGTTTGATATTTTTCATAGCTGCGAACAATCTAAAATGTAATTGTTTTTACTCTAATGATTTATTTCTAAAATTGTTCATTGTGCAAGAAAGTGAAAAGTGAAAAATAAAAGTTCATTTTCCATTTTTATTATTTTTAAATTTCAGTAATGTCCCCCCCCCCCTCCGTGCTGAAAAGCAACGACATTTGGATTACAAGCTTTATTTCATCGATTATACAAAAATGATTTGTATTTCCTAGCTGCGTCACCCAACTTTGCACGGTCTAACTCGAAAATAAAAGTTACGTCAAGTGACGCGTGTTTAACAAGCCAGGCTTGAACAAAAAGGAAAAAAAAATGTAAAATTCCTTGACAGATTGTGGAAAATTAACCAGAAAGGAAAAATTTTAGATCCCCCGATTTCAGGAATAGCCGGAATTTTATTTGTTCATATTCAAAGGGGGGAAAAATGACAACATATCTTTCATTTTAATGATTTTCTTCACGCTACAAATTTTAATAAAAGCATTGTTCAACGATGACCGTTATCAACAATGGATTTCTAATTTAACGCTTACCTACAGTTTAGCATGAAATTAGTCAAGATCAGTTATAATTCACGTTCTAATTATTTTGGAACATTGGAACAAATTTTATCAGATGCAGAAAATTAGGGGTTTCTATGGATATTTTATTTTAGTTTTTGCGAGCATTTTTTTCTCCCTCATATGAAAGAAAAACGCCCTTTTCGCTCATAAAATTAAAATTTGATCAGTTCGGTCCGTTTTGTTTCTGACGTTTGTAACCCCCCTCCCCCCCCTACATTCCTTCTCGGGTCATTAGGTGCCCCTAAAGAACGGGGGACATAGGCCATGGCCTTTTCAGCAATAATCAGGCCCTGTATATAGGAAACATACACACATATATACACACATACATACTTTTATATTCTTTGTTTAATAAATATCCTTATGTCACAATTGAACATTAATTTTGTAATGATTTATAAAAATCTCGAACGAATTTAAACAGCTAGCAATTTTTTTTTGTTTTTTACGGAAGTTCCCTTTTTTTTTTCGCTGTAAAAAAAAGTAAGAGCTTTTTTCCCTAGTCGATCACTTCCGCAGTCGAAAAATAATCATAATAAACCATTTCAGTCAAAATTTTTTTCGTCTATTTTGCAATCATTAATAATAAAATAGAAGTTGCTCTACCAGATAACAGCAGCACGAGTTTTTGACGCGGAATCGGACTGGAACTAACGTAACATCTCCTCTCTTCACTGAAAAAAAAAAAGAAAAAAACTTTCTTCCTTAATTGGCTACTTATGTATTCGAAAAATAGTTTCAACAAAATTCCAGTCAATATTTTTTCCGCTAATTTTGAAATCAACTATAAAAAATTAGAAGTAAACTTATTGTTCTATCACTAGATGGCAGCACAAAATTTTGTCACGGAAATGGACTGCAGTTATTGCCTCGTAAAATACGCTTACTGTCCAACCACGGATTGCATAGAATTTTCAAACGTCCAGATAAGACGAATCTATGTGAATAAGGGGGAAAGGTAAAAATTTGATGCTCGTATTCCACTCATTTGAATGAGATTCTGCTTCGCAAAAGCTGACATCGGTAGAAAATAATATATTCGTCCATTTCCGGTTGTAAAACGGATGTTTGTCTTTCCATACAATCAGTGTTGCCAGCTGGTCAAATCTAGAGTCCCTGTATGAAAACGTAGTTTTCAGAGTTGCGACAACGCGGCATCATTTTCCTATTGGTCGAAGACCGCCTGGGGCAAGGTTTCTTCTTCTCCCGTAGGATTAACATGGAGCGTATGACAGTGCTGTGGAAAAACCCGGAATCTGAAAAATTAAAAGTGAGTCCAAGATTTTAATGCTCATATTACTGTTCTACAATGTTCAAATTATACGGGTGTAGCTTTACTTGAGTGAGTCCATTCCTATTTCTTTAACTAATGCGTAATTATATCAAGAACGTATGTTCCGGTGTGCTAAAATTCCATCCTGACACTTTATTTGGATCTTTTATAATTATTTTTTCTGTTAAATCGATGATTCCAATCACAACGTTATTGAAAAACAGCACTTTAAGAAAAGGCAAAAGTTTAAATTGTGTAAATTAATTTCTTTTAACGACAGATCTCTGTATTCGGTTTGGCGCGATCAATTTCGTGCTTGGCGACGAGTTGGAGTAAACAAAACATACACTAGTGTTGTGAAGAGATCATAACTTGTGATTTGTAGTAGTATAAATGCTGTGTGCTGTGGTAATTTTTATTTTAAATGAATATGACTTGATAGTAAAACCCATTTTAACTTATATTTTAATGTTAGGGTTTTTATTTTTCCTGATCATTGACAAAAATTGACTTATGTATCGTTTTTGATATTCCTTCAAGCTATAAAACTCCAAGTTAAATCTTCTCTTTATGCAACGTAAGTATTTACAGTGTCAATTTTTTGTTTTTTGAAAGGAGATGCAGAGGAAATAAAATGCTTATAAATTATAGAACTTTCAATGCTTGCTGGCAGTATCTTTTAATAACATTTAGATTTAAGGAAAAACGATTTGTTATGATTTTCTGCCAAATATTTATTAGTTAAAAATTGTAAAAAAAATGTCAATTCGATTATGAAATTAATGTCACCACATGAATTTTCCAAAGCGTTTGAGGTGGATATGAAGTAGAACACTTGCTTGACACACGGCAGTTTTTATCGATTTTTTAGGTTGAGCGAGCCAATTTAAAATGTACTATTTTATTAAAAATTTAATGAATTGTAGTTTTGGTAATTTACTCTTTTTTATTGAACAAGCATGTCACTCGCTGTGTGTTCCATCATAAACAGAAAACTGAGATGTTCTAAGTTCGTTTCAAGTAGTGTGTTGGTACTTTTTATTATGCTCTAATTAGGGTTTACTAATTTTTAGGTTGCTTAGTTATTTCCTTTCCATGCTACTCTTTCTTTATCACCTGAAGAATGAAGTGCATGCTATCACCCCATTTCAGGTTAGTAAAAATTTCTATTTTTATTGAGAAAATGATTTTTAAAAAATTATGGTCATGATTGATACATAATTAAGTTTTAACAAGTGTTGAATTACCTTTGAGATCAGGACCGTTATCATGGGTTTTTGAGATTGTAAAAGTCCTCCCAGCCACAGCTCTTGTTTGTCAGAAATTAGGTACATTTAAAGTTTTGCGTGTTGAAATATCAATACTTTTATGATAAAATGCTGAATCAAAGATTTTTTAAGTGAAACTTTTTATGCAAGGGCTTTGAAATTATGATCCAACCTTTTTGTGTGACGAAAAGTGGTGGGGATAAGCAATGTCGGTTAGAAGGAAAGCAGTGGCTTGCTTGCCTTCAGGTATTGGAGAAAAGTGAGACATTACACTCTTCTCGCTTCCTTTCTCATTTTATATGGTTGCATGTACTGCGTTCAGGCAGCACGGAGATCAATATGTACATTTGTAATTACTTACTTTAGTTATCGTAAACAGATCATTTCTCTTCTTAAGAAGGAAGAAGATGATCATTATCAGTGGACACATGTACATAATTTTATGTAAAAATATGAATAAGAAAAACACAATCGATTCAAAAGTGTGTGATGAATAGTTAAAATGTTTCACGTCTATCGTGGTTCATTATGACACAACCTGTTTCTTGGAATCAAACTTTAGAAGAATTCTACTCTTCTAGATCAGCAGAAAAATAAAGTACATGAAGCTCTCACCCCACATCAAGTTCGTAAAAATTTCGATATTTGGTGGGAAAATGATTTTTAAATAATCCTATCTCGATTAATGTGGAGTTAAATTTTAACTAGTGTGGAATTGCATTTTAAAATAAAGGCTGTCATCGTGGGGTTTTGAGATTATCTGTAAAGATCAGGGTTCGAAAATAGCCGATATTTTGATATACAGTCAAGTCCTGACTTACACGAGGGATGCGTTCCAAGACCCCTCACGTAAGTCGAAATTCTGTGTTGTGGAAAAAGGTATGTGTAAAAACTTTTATAAACATAACCAATCATTTTAGACACGTGTAAACACAACCTTAAACAGTTAAAAACCTTTTCTTAACCATACCTTACTGTTTCTTACATAAAGAACTGAATTTTTATTTGTATTTAAAAAAAAAAGCTCTTTTATTCAACATAAAATGCTACTATGATGCACAAAAACAATGATCAATGGGAAAGAAAGACATAATATAAACTAGTACTGTACGTACGGCATGTAGTAAGGAGAACAAATGCCCTATAATTGTACCGTACAGTTGATTCAGTAATGATATTTGTAACTTAAAAAAAAAGTGAAAATGATGATTTATGCTGTAGTTATTCTAATATATTTTTAAATACAGTTGCTTCATTGGTTCTTTTATAAAGTTTCCATCTATGGCATTACAACTCTTCCTAGTTTCTTTAATTTACAATAAAAAACAGCTTCCATTTTCACAATTTTTGCATTTTGCTTGGATACTATTACTCGGTGAACTTTTATGGATTTTCTTTTCTTGACTTTTAATTGTACGTATAGAAGATTCACTCATACCGTCATACCTAATTGTTGTGCTACCCTTCGAAGCATTTTTTGGTTCAGCTTCAGCTTTTCAAGAAGCTTTACCTTTTCTTTAATTGTCAGAAACGTTCTCTTTTTCTTTCTATCTTCACCAACTTTAGATAAAGCAGCGCTCCTAGGTGTTGTTATATTTCGTTAACTTTCGCATTTAGAATGAAAAAAAAAATAATGGAAAATGAGAAGTAGTTATTTATATAAGTGATAAAAGACTAGTACAGTGTGGGTACTTCTGCTCTCAGTGATTCTAAAGGGATGAAGGTCCTTTCACAAAAACAACTTACTCACCGCTGTTCCTTTTCGCAAAATTTTCATGTTGTGGGCGAGGAATTCGCGCTTTGTAGCGGGAGTCGACTATATATTGGATATTTTGATATTTATCCGATGTTTTCAACCAATGCAAAATAAAGTGTTTAGTAACTGCTTCCTTAAATCAGAGTTATTTATTTTCTTATATTATTATTATAATGCACCAACTTTAAAAGTAATTTTTCTTTCATTATTTATATTCATTTATTACATATTCATGATTTTGCCTCACCCACTCAAAAAGTAATTCAATTGCATCCGAGTTCATTTCAACCACTCATAAAAATAAATATATAAATAAATAAATATTCAATTTATCAGAGCTTATCTTAATTTGTTGAAATCTTTAGAAAATCAATACTTTTGTCAGGAAATAGAACATTGAAATAAAGGGGAATTCAAATGCTCTAAAACAGTGGTGGCTTTCAAAACTGATTCATGTGGCCAGCTGAAATATCAGGTATAGATAAATGAATTTACTAAAAAATGTGGCCTTATTTTAAAGAATTTAAATTCAAGCATCAGTATATTGCATTCTCTATATTTTTACTTTACTTAAATTTATATATTAAAAACAAACAAAAACAGTTTATAATTAATTTCTTTAGTATGCACTCACATTTTTTCAATCACAATTACAAGTAAGCGCTTTGATGAGGTAGTGGCATTCACATAAAAGTTTAAGACAGGAGTTCAATTTTTTTTCCCGCAATCTTGACTGAAACCGTTAAAAAAATTAATTCATAGTTTTCTGAAAAGTACTCAGGACTACTGAAATAACACTTTCTGAAATAAAATTTGTTCAATATAACTGTACCATGTGATTTCATTATAGGATTTGTCGGACCATAGGAGCTATTTGTTGGTCAAAAAATATTAATATTATTCAAATAATTGGAACCCGTACAACATGCCCCACTGTCCAACGTGCCCCACTTCCCCCTACAATTTTGTTGTGAATATTCCTAAGTGAGGTGCAGAAAAAACAAGCAAGCTTTCTCACGGTTCCTAAAAAATTTAGAATCAAGCGTTCATTACTTATTTTAGTCATCATAAACTGATTATTTCTCTTCTTAAGAGCAAAGATGATGCACAGTAACAAATATGTACATAATTTTATGTTCATAATTAAATGAAAAACAATCTGTGCTAGTCAAAAGAGATTGATGAATTATGTAAAATATTCCCCTGTAATATGTGTTTTACTTTTTCAAGTGTTTTTAAAACACATCCTGTTATTTGAAATTAAATTTTACAACACACTTAATGCAAAGTAGTTGAAATACAGTTCTATTTCAATTGAAGTATGTTTATTTATTTTCCATTTATAATTTTATGAACTGGTTTAAAAAAACATTCCTGCCGATTGTGTTCAGGCGTAGTGATGATTTAGCACATTTGAAGAGTTTTACTTCTGCTTTTAAATTTATTTGCCCTTAATGTTTTTTAAGTTTCTTCCAGATATTCTGCAACTTGAAGAAAGCTCAACTACTAGCTGAATTATATCCCTGATGCAGATGTTCTAGAAAACTCATGATAGTATTGTACTGTTCGCTTAAAGAATTGTATAATAGAATGATCTCCAATATTTAGTTTACAAGGATGTCCAGAAATCATTTTCCAAGTTTTCTTAGCTCGACAGCTTTATCAAAACTAATGAAGTTTAAAAAAATAATTAAACTTCCATACATAATATGCCATTCATGTTTGTTATGCTTCTTATTATGCTGATGACTTCAGGAAATTTGTTGCCGAAATGGTCTTTGGATTTCAACAATGACATACAAACCAACAAAAATTTTGTTTTTAAATGCTAAATAGTGTAATTAAATTAAATTTTGATCTTCTTCATACAAACAGTGCTGTATTTCTGATTTGTCACGCTTATTATCATATTTATTATCATTCATTTGTATAATAATATTGAAATGTAAAGAGGTAAAACAAACAATTTTACAACAGAAATTGGGAAATAGCTGGAATTCTGTTTTTATTCTCTAAATTTAGAGTTTTGAATTTGTTTTGTAAAACAAATGCTTTAAGGTTTATGCTTGTTTGTCATGTAAAAATATTGTTTTCAATTTAGATTTTTAATAAATTTTTCGGCATTCAATGCAACGCTAAAAAATTTAGGTATACATAAAATTATGAAAGATATATTTAGGTTTGTTTATTTCAGCATTAAATGAACAGTTCATTGATGCTTATTCTCTTTGTGTAGTTATCCAAGAAATCCCCCCCCTCTCAAGAAGAGATTTTTCCCCCCACTTAAACTACAGGACAGGATTTGAATAACTGCAAATAACTCCAATTTTGGAAAGGATAGGTAGCAACTGTTATCTTAGTCCACTTCCGACTGTCAATGCACCTTCTCTGTTTCTGACTAAATTCTGGAAGCATTTTTCAGGATGTTGGAATATAGGACATGTTTATCCATCCATGATACAGGGTAATGAATGGAATTGCAATCTATATGAAAAAATCTGAACAAAAAATTCAATTTATTTCAAACAAGGTTTTTTTTTCTTTTTTTCCACAAACATTCACTTCACAAATAGTATAAAAGAAAATAAATTACAAACTTCAGTATATTTTGCCCTGTCTAATCGAAACTCCCTAATTGAGTAGATGGGAGTAAAGCCTATAACAAAATTTATTTTCTTTATGCTTATAAGTGACTGAAATTTTTGATTAAACTTGTGTTTTGTCCATAGTTATTAGTTTTAGGAAATGATACTTTGGAGTGAAGAATTTTTAAAAATTTGATAATAATAATCACATTTTGAACATGTGAATATTTTAAAGTTACGTTGCATTTTAGAAAACACAAAGATTAATCTTTGCTTATTTTGTTACTTAAGCAGTTATTGACAATAATAGTTTGCCCCGAAATCTATAAAAACTCCAAATTCTGTTTTGGTACCCTGAATTTGATTTTAATTGCCTCATTGAGAAAAATGTCTTTGTTTTCTTTTTTCTTTTTTTTGTGTGTAAAAATGTTAGAAATTCTATGTTTGAAATAAAGTTTACAGATGTAACAACACCAAAAAATAAATTGAACATTAGAGACTTTTGCATTATTTGTAAATATAGAGGGGAATCAAAAGACCTTTTAATTTTCTACTACGGGCGAAGTCATGCGGGTGCTACTAGTCATAAATACAGGCCCCTGACCGAGAGATAAGAAATAGCCAAATTTTTTTTTTTTTCTACTTGCATTTATTATTCTGCTTCTGTATGGACATTTAAACTATGATTTTTGTATATATTTTTCCAAGAACATTCTTCATCACTCTTATTTTTCCCGTTTCACGTATCATCTAGTTACTCATGCAGAACATTAATGCGAATTCCTTAGCATAATATTCCACATAATGCGAAATGCGAATTCCATAAAGTTCAGCAAAGCTAAACCCACGCTGTTTGATACAAACAATGTAACTACTACTTCTTGGCGCAAATCTAAATACGAAAAAGTTCTTTTCTCCTTGAGTTTTTTTTTTCCTCAAGAAAAAAATTTTTCCCCAAAGAATTCCCCTCAAAACCCATTTCCCCAAAATTTCCCCAGGAGAGCACCAGATTTCCCCAAAATGGGGAAATTTCCCCCAATCTGGCAACACTGCATACAATCCATGGTCAGACAGAATGTTTCGTGTCTGCTGTAATTCGCAAATTTGTGCTTCTTCTAACGTTGTTTTGTCTTACCTTACTGGTCCTAGTCCATATAAACGAGATCATGCAGCACTTTTTTTAATTCTATCTACCAGTAGAAAAAGCTTTCTAGATACTATAAGCATCAAAACACATATCCCCCGTTGGTCAACTCTTATTTTGACACACAATGTCATGTGCTTGGGCTAGAAGCTGTGATTTTGACAGCTTTCTGCGCAAGAAAGTGAAATGAGAAAGTGGATGATGCATCGTCATTCACCTGCGCCGTGGCTGCTTGCGGGGGAACGGGTGGAGCATCGTCATGATGAGTGTGACGAATAGGCATTGCTGTCTTTCTTGGGTTGGGTTGTTTCAGAGATTGAAGGCTTAATTAAATATTACGAACTGGATGCTTTCCGTTAGTTCATAAGCAGAAGCTAATCAAGGCTGTAAGTAATATCATCAGACTAAATAAGAAAGTTTCAAACTATTGCCATCTAGTGTGAGAAAAAAGAACTATCTATACGTGATTTTTTTTTTCATTTGCTCGTTTCGTATATTCCATTTGTTTCAAAATAAATTCTTATCCTCTAATATTCTCAAGTTCGATTATTACGCAATGAAAAGTGCCCGTTTCTCGCAGTATGTGGTTTTTACACAACATAGCATGATTTTTTACACGCACACAAAACTTCATTTTTCTTCATTTCAAGTTCTGCTTTCTAGAAGAAATACCAAATTCAGGAAATGAACTAATTTTTGTTCATTTTTTTAATTCTCCAAATTATATTAAGTATTTTTTCTGGTTTGATTATTAAAATTAATGTTTCTGAGTAACGCTTATATTTATCTTGGTCATCACAATTGCTTTCAATAGGTTGTTTTCTTCTTCCAGCATATGTGCGTTTTTCTTAACAATCACATATAGCTTTTTGTCCTTACTTTTTTAAATTTTCGAGTTTCTGTGATTTTTCAGACTTCCATGACGTCATTTTTTTTTTTTTTTTTTTTTTTTTTGTCATAGTTAGAAATTCTCAGCGGTTTGATCTAACTCATACTTTTTTCAGGGCTTTTCTCGAGCACACTTTATTTGAAAAAAAAAAAGTTTAAAAAAATAAAACCCAACTTCAGCAAAAAGCACTTAAAGCACTGCCTTTGAAACAAGGCATCATCGTCATATTGAGTAGTAGGGTGTATCGTAAGAAACATTTTTCGAAATTCAATTTGTAAAGTTGAAAAAAAGTTGCCCCTTCGGACTCCAGATCTGAAGGTTGCGTGTTCAGATCAGGTCCGGGTCACCACGGTTTAAACCAATCGGTTTTTTTTAAAAAAAACCATGCGTTTTTTTTTTTTTTTTTTTTTTTTTAAGCCAAAAAAAAAAAATCCATTTTACAGGTTTACAATGATTTACCCACACATATTGAAAAATGTAAAATTCCCTTTATGCTAAGTTCCTAGCTAAGTTGCAGAGATAAATACTAAAATTGCAAAGTTGCTTCTTCAAAATGTATTACAAGCTTTAATCGAAGAAAAATATTAATATATATGTTTTATTTCATATATGTGCCATAAAGCAGATTTCATCAATCAACTTCCATCATTATGCTTAATTTGCATGATTAGTTAAGATTTACTAAGGATTGAATCTTTTATTGTAGATGCAATCCATTATATTACTAACTCCTGTTGCAGGGGTGTGACATTTTTGCCCATTTATTTGCGCTTTCCTGGAATTTTAACTTTGACTAGTAAGGTAATCAACAGTCTAACTTAATTGTTTGCACTTAAAAATTAAGATTTGTTCTGCAGGTGAACACAAATAATATATTTTGAATCAAATTAAAAAAATAGTTTATACTTCATATTATGATACATAATAGTTCCTCATATTATAATGTATTAAGATTAAAAGACAAATTTTTAAATTCCCAGAACAAAATGCAAATGTATGTGTAAAAATTGATTGAGAAATAATCCCCCCCCCCCTTTTGTTCATTAGAATTGGGATTTTGGTATTTGCTTTGCCTTAGCTAACCTGTGCAGTTTACAAAAGTTACTTACTCATATTGTTTTAAAAAGAATGTCCAATTCTGGTAGAAAAAAAGACCTAATCTGGTTGCAGACGGTTGCATTGCATTTTTCAAATTCTTTTTCCTGGCTTTTCCACCACTCAGTCACTGTTGCAGAAGATATAACGTTTTTGGCAAAAAAAATTTCTTGAAATAGAATTTGCTACACATTTATTTGTTGTAAAGAGTTTGCATTTAATATTTTTCAAACTTCAATGCCTGATGCAACATGTATGCCAGTAAATAAGCTGCAATTTAAGCCATGTAACACCAATTTTTGTATTTTTGATTTGGTTCTTTGTTTTAGCAATAGTCGATATCTTTTCCAAGTCTTTCCATAATAAGATCAGAGTCGAATATAGAGCAGCACTTTTTTTTAAAACTATGTCAGTACAACAGCAATCGATTTTTTGACTGTTCAATCATGTACTGTTGTACATTTTGCTTTACTTCAATATTTGCGACATTATGTATATAAAAATCAGTATTATGTAAGATCAGAAAGAAAAAATATGAAAATTGTTCTCTTGAAAAGATTATGCTTAAAAATATAACTTTTACCTTTATTCGATAATTATTCATATTATGTTGGTTTTATAAAGTTTTTTTCTTGGATCTTCATTATATTTTATCTTAACCCGCAACACAACCACTTCTTGAAGTATTTCGTATCATAAAGGGTCGATATATATGTTACGGCCAAAGCCCGAAGTTCGGCCAGTTCGCGAATTGGCTGGCCAATTCGCGAACTGGCCAAGAGGTTTGGCCAAAGCCCGAAATACTTGCAATTAATATTGCATTTTCTACTTTGGCTGGCCATTTCGCGAAGTGGCCAGGAATCATTGGCCAAAGCCCGAAATGATTACGGTAGATTTTAGGTTGACAGGTAGATGACATATCTGTCGCTTCCAAAGGTACGGCGGGGCGTGCAAGTGATAGAAACTAGGAGGGAGGTTGGTCCAGGGCCGCCGAGAGCCAAATCGAGCCCCTTCTTATTATCGTCACCTGCCCCCCCCCCCCTCCTCACAATACCAGGAAAATTTATACTACTTTGATTCCTAGTTGGGCCCCTAGTTTTGGATTAGGCTGACATGATGGCATCTCGTCGGGCTCGGAGGATGCTACCACGTTCCTGAGAAGGTCCTGCCAATGGTTATTAAAAACTTCGTTTTATTTGCCGTTAGTTCTTCGACGGAGCTATGAGTGTGTATTTCTCGTATTTGAACTTCTATGTGTGAATACTTTCAGTTGAAATCATATTCGATAGCTAATAAGGGGACATTCAAGTATTCTCTAAGCAACTTTTGGTCATTTTGTACCCCCTCCCCCTCTCTCACCTTGTGAGAATAAATAAACATACGCTATACTACCTTCCCCTTTTAATTACATAAGATTTTATGACATTTTGTACGTCACAGGATGCTCTTTCCCCATGTTTTTTGTTGTTGCACTGTAACTGCTTCGTTATTTAATGCTTACCTTAGAATTTTTGTGGCCCCTCACCTCTTGTCAGAGAAAATAAGTAGCCCTCGGGATCTTTCCTTTCTGCTTACATAATACTTGACCGACCCAGCTAAAATTAAACATAAGGCCGTGTTTCTCAACCTTTCAGTGTTTGCGACACAAATTTTAAATAGTATAATAATTTTCATTCCGAAACTAAACCTAATGACAAGTAAGGAATTTGTTGTGTGCATTCCTCGTTAGAATTCTATTTGAAATCAATTCTATTTCAGATCCCTCTACCACCCTTACTCCCAATAAGGGTAGATGTATGATCATTAGTTTCTATTACTCTAGAAACTTCAAAAAATCTTTGCAAAACCATATCTCAGAGAAAATATCCAAGTCAAAATCAATCATGACTGAAAAAAAATAGCCATAAAATAGTGATAAGAATCCAAATATTCGGGTAATTGCAGCACAAGTTTTGTAAGTGACTTATTGCATGATAATATAGACTTGTTTCCATTTAGAAATTAATTAAATATCCATGTCTGATTTTTTTTTCTTGAAATATATACTTTGTTGGAAACAAAAAGTTTGAGATTTTGAGCTACAAATGTTTTTTTTTTTTTTCTGCTTTCAATTGTGTAGAACTGATAGTTTAAAAACGAGATAGTGAAGAGGAGAAATTTAGCCTGTTTTGCGCCTAGTCCGTGCAATTAGTCTGTACCCACGGGCTATTCACACCGTTGCGTTGGTGCGATAAGCCATTTCGAAAATTATGCGAGTACTTTTATTAATTACGAGCTATACCTTCATGAATTCATCAACCGTACAAAGAATTTAAAGGAAGTTACTTGAATAAATGAAAATCTACCCCACCCCATCTCTCTGATGCAAAATAATTATTTTCTTATACTAAAATGCATACACTTTTTAAGAGAACCTAAGAAAAATTAATAATATATATCTGCAATTTAAAATATTTCACTAAATGAAAAGCAATTAAATTACATAAACAGTTGCTTTAAAATGTAAAATAATGAAAAAATTCCGTAGTTTTTTCTCCAAACTCGCCAAATAACAACGCTACCGTAACCCTGTCGATTAGCGAGCAAACCAAACTCGCATGGATTAATGATACCTTTCGTATGAAAAAGCTTAAACGATAATCCCGCTCTTCCACCATCCTCGCAGGAAAAAAGAAGGTAATTAAAAACACGTTGTATCTAGAACAAAAGGAAAATCTTGCTCCTTCATCCCCTTTAGGTAAAAATAATTTAGCTCAAATATGCAACACAATTTATGTAAGTGATCATTCCGCATCCTCTAGAAGAAAAAGTTTTTCATTAAAATCCGCATTGCAAGTGCAGCAAGACGAAAAGAAATTCAGTTAAAATACGCACAATCAGATTAAAACAAAATAAATGCAGTAAAACGTGAGTAAAAACGTTTGAAAAAAAAAGGATGAATTAAAATAAATACTATGACAGTAAGAACAACCTTTCCTTAATGCAAAAAGAAAAAAAATATATATGCTAAGTTTTCCAGATTGCATTCCCTTCCGAAATATTGATTCATAAAAATACGAACTGTTTTACAAAGGGAAAAAACAATACTAAGTGTAAATCAAAATAAACATAATGACATTTATGTATAAAATATTAATAAGGACATGTAGGGGAATTTCGACAAAACGTGGCATTCAAGTAATGTCTTTAAATATTATTAACAAGAAAGCTATTTTTTCTTTATGTTAGTCAATGAATCCTTAGTTTTGAGGCTTTGCAAAATACTTTAAAATCTTTTCAAACAATATTTCTTGGTACAATATGATCTAGAATCTTTAAAATTAGGTCTATGGAGCAGAAAAAGACTGTCGATCGTCCTTAATTCAATAGGGACAGTGAGAAGCCTCTATTGGATTTTTAATTTTGTCACATACTTCCGTAGGATGTATGTGACAAAATTAAAAATTTGGAGATAACGCGTACAAATGGTAGGTGAGCCCCTCCTTTGTCTGGGGGCAAGACATAGTAATAGTAGCCCTGGTAGGTACTGCTGTACAGCATGAATTAGAAAAAAAAATATGAAAGCCTACCTAGGACGTTATCTTTATCGTCGTTTTGCTCAAAACTTGAAAATGACCACTTACATCCCTTGCTTCTCACTGCCTCAATTTACCTTTATATTCGCACAATTGACACAACACATTTATTTAAGATGTAATTCGCTAATATGAAGGGCGCAAATCCAATCTTCTTTACGCAATCACGTTGTTACATCATTTACTGTCACTGAATAATATCTATTATGGCTTTAATATAGAAACAGAATGACACGAGATCATATTTTTATGTGTTATAAGTTCATTTTTAACACAGAGGTATCCCTTATATTTGAACTCGTTTGTGAAACAAGTGAACTTCAAGAAAAAAAAACTGCACACAAAAGTACTTATTTTAAAATGCTACATTTTTAACGGTGAAACACAATCTGGTCTTGGTTTCTCTCTTCGTACTTTGGCCGAACGTCCATCGCCACTTCGCGAATTGGCCGGCCAAAGTCCGAAATGAAGAAAATTTCGGGCTTTGGCCGGTACGTTTTTGATGATGTTGGCCAGTTCGCGAATTGGCCAGCCAATTCGCGAACTGGCCGATTTCGGGCTTTGGCCGTAACATATACATGCATACTAATATGTTAATCAAGTCAAACATTTCAATCAGTATTTCCCCGCAGAAAGCTATTTTAATTATTTAATTTAGTTACAAGATTTTGTTCTTATCTCTTTAATTAATCAAGAAATTAGGTATAATGTGACTATTGAATAACTGTTAATTACATGGAACCTTAATTACCTTCCGAAAATTAATTGTTTTTCTCGCAAATAGTATTTAAACCAAAAAAACCTGATTTAAACCAAAAAAACCGGTTTTTTTACCAACCCTGGTCACCACTAAGGACGCTGTAATGTTTATCCTTTAAATTTATATTTATTGTTGTAAAAGAAACTACATGAACATTAAACGAGCAAAAGGCTACTAAAAGATTAAAACTTTAAAGGTACTTATTGTGTTGCATTTGAGGTAAGAGATGTTTGCGAAATAAAGCGATGAGTGGATATATAAGCAGCAACGAAGCTATCTAGCTTCCCCATAACGAAAGAGACCCTTCTGTACAGCATCTTGAAAACGGTCAACGAGTAAATTTTAATAAAGATATTTTTTTACGAAGAGCACTTGAACCTCCAAAAACGACCCTGTTTTTTTTTTTTTTTTTTTTTTTTCATTTTTACATTGTCAAAAAGCTAATGTGTTTGGTTCAATTCTCAGAAATATAATTATTTACCAATGTTTCACGCTATTTTACATGCACTGTAAACAAATTCGAAATGTCACTGATTATTTCCGTAGAACATGTAGGGATTTCACAGGCCCTCAACAATTTTATTTGGAAATCAAGTATCTGCTTCAAAAAGTTTCCTGAATTGCTACAAACGTCATGAATGCAGACTTCTCACTGCTGCGAAAATATTTTTCGCTCCCAGTTTAAAGATCAACTGAGAGTATTTATTAAGTTCAGGCATCAGAACAATTACGTTCCGTCTGCATTGACTAAACGCACTGTGCGAGTGAAGATCAATTACGTTCCGCGTCTTCATTGACAAAGCTCGCGATTCGAGTGAATGAGCTTCTGGATTCCCCCGGCTGCCCGCCGGGCCCATCCGCCACTGTGACCATAAATAGATCTCAAGACCAAACAATGTCTACTTTCGGTTTAGATTTGAAACATACATGTTTCTCTCATGAGCAACTACAGGGTGTCCTGAAAAAGACTGACTGTTCAAAAAATCATAACAATAAAATAGTTAATGATAAAAAAATAATTTTTGCAGAAAATTCATGTAGTGGGCCGTAAGTTTCGTCCCGAAAAATGTTTTTAATAAATAAAATTTCGCAGCAATATTTTCAAAATGCCTGCCACCGGCTGCAACCACATGTTGCAATTGGATGAAGAATGGGTGAATTCCAATAATTATTTTTTGATTTAGAGGCTTACTATCTGCAGCGCCATCTAATGAAAAACTTTTGAACTAAACTTTGGAGCTCTGGGGGACGAAACTTAAGGCCCACCAAATGAATTTTCTGCAAAACTTATTTTGTTATCATTAAACATTTTCCTGTTATAAATTTTTGAAAACAGTTAGTCTTTTTCAGGACACCCTGTATCTATTGCCTACCCACGGGTGAGAAAATTGTCATACCTATTCGTGTTAGCAAAAGACAGGTTAAGAAAAAATATTGTGAACAACTTAGTGCTTAGATAATTTTTAGTTTTCAAATAATAGAAACAATAGATCGAAGTCAATGTTACCTACCTCATTTATAAAATTTAATTTTTATATGTTTTTAATTTAGTTAATGTATTTTGTAAAAAAAAGTTATTGATTACAAACTATAGATAAATTGAGATGAATAAAATTTAGTGTACATTCTAAAAGTGTATGTTGGTTTATGTTTAATTTCTACGTTCTGATGTATTACAACCAGTTTCGATATTTACTATCACTTTCAAGTTATTTTGCTTTTATTTTTGGCCGAAGTCATACTTGCAAAATATACTAAGCGTAAGTATAGTGCTTTAACCATTGAAAATTTAGTAAGTACTTACTAAATTTAATAATTACTGAACTCAGCCGAACGCGTACATTATCAATCTCATTTGTTTTAAAATTGGCTAGACTATTTTAAGCTTTACTAAAAATATTAATTAGATTCTCTCAAAATATTGAGTAAAAGAATACTTTAATCCAACTACTTCGCCACAGCAACGCGTGGCTGAGTCAGCTAGTAAGATATATAAATTTAAAAGACAAAAAAAATATCTATAAGCTTGGTACGGTATACACTAAAAAATAAGTACAGGATTTCTTGATTACAACACTCAAAAATTGCACTTAATCTAAAAACTTTTGTATTTAGGTTAATTTTAAAGCAGCCTATAATTTTTAAATTAAAACTAAAGAGAAGATGAATTATAGACGTGGTGCAGTAAAAACTATTCGTATAAAGCTGTATCAAACCTGTTTCTTCGCTTAAATTTTTCATTTATATTTTATTCGCTGCTCTCTAGAATTAACCCACAAATAAAGGTATCAAGATTAACTGCAATCAAAATGTCATATACTTATTATTATGTTCTGTTTTTTTTCTTAATACTTTATTAACTAAAAAATAACTTTATTTAGGCACTAAAATATAAAGTTTTTTATTTAATATTTCAGTTTTTAATTATATTTAGTGTTCAATTGATTGAAAATTGAATACAGAACACTAATCTCCCACGATTTAATTTATATTCTTCAATATTATACATTATAACTGTGTCTGATTTCTGAAGTTCGACCAGTATTCTAGATTTACTATTTCGCGATGCCGCCAGTTCAATTTGAAATTAGGGTTACATTAATTAGCAGGCTTCAAAAAAAGGAGGAGGTTCTGAACTCGTCGGATTTATTTTCCCTTGTACAATGTTCCATAAGTACTCGAAGACGCCTTTACCCTGGGGCGTTCACAGGGAGGGATACCTGTTGGCCTGGGCCCGAACCAGAAGGGGGCCCAATATTTTTATAACTAGGGGTGAAATATAGAGGTAAACAGTATGCAGAGGTGCCCGGAAAAGTCATTTGTAATGGGCTGCGAAATTTCTGTGCACGCTCCTGACTGTACCGATAAGGAAAATTCTTTTTTTGTTTGAAACGGTATACTTCCTCGGCGGTCTAATGGTAATCAAGTTCAGGAGATGAAATTGAGGGAACTCTTCAAATATCATACATTTAAATCGATTGTACTTTATTAACTTTGTATATCGTCTCACTTAGTGAACAAGTTTTTATGCTTTTTTTTGTTTAGTGCTGGTTTTGTTTATTGGTAGTCAAACATAGGTTCCAAATCTTTGATTTACCCTATTTGTTCTTTACAGAAAAGTTACGGGTAAAAAACAAAAAATTTCATGCAATTTTCCTCACAAACGATTAGATACAAAACCCATTGTTAACAAAGGTCATAAAACAAAGGTAACTACTTTCTTTACGTATAGTTAAAGAAAGTACTAAAAAAGATAATATTAAGAGTAATGATAATGAAAATGTTGAATCAAATTCGTAAAATTAAAAATTTTAAAATTGTAACATTGTAAATTGTAATTTATGTTTCGCAATACGTGTCATGTAATTCTTGATAAAAGTCGCATGTTTCTTCACATGGTCCCACAATAGATGAAGATTAAAAATTCCACTAAAATGAATTTTATGTTGATTCTCTGAAGCAACATAAAATTCTTAGTTAATTTAATCTTCATCTATTGTGAGACCATCACCATGTGAAGAAACATGCGACTTTTATCAAGAGTTACATGACACGTATTGCGAAACATAAATTACAATTTACAATGTTACAATTTTAAAATTTTTAATTTTACAAATTTAAACTTAAAGCGATTTTTTTTAGTGACTCGTGCATTTGCTTTCGGAAAGCAAACTTTGATAGAGTTGAACTAATTATGAAAACAATTTTTTTTGTACATAGTTACGCATTTGAAAAAGCCTTTCTTCACAGTCGTCGGAAGTCTCTGAGAGCTAGCCGTTTTATTTACGCCACTAAAAAACAAAAAAAAAAAAAAAAAAAAATTACTTTTAAATAAAAAAAAAAACGGTCTTCAAAAAATACCCAGGAACTAAAAAGCAAAAAATAACTGATTACACTTACATTCTATACCCTACCTAAACCTAGAAATGAAATTCATTTTACAATTCCTGTACAAAAGTCAACTCAACTAAACCACCGCAGTATAAATAAACACTGATTTTAATTACTGTACGATGAATTATTTTAAATACCTAACTAATTATATACGATCTCTTAATTTTTAATAACCTTTTAACGTAACTGAGAAGGTTTAGATTTAAAGACTAATTTCGTGCATAGTTAAATTAGTGTTTAATTCAGGATTCGGTGGGTTGTCAATTACGTTATGTAGTTGTTAAAAGGAGGCCTCGACTTCAAAAGGTTATTAAAAATTAAGAGATCGTATCTAATTAGTTAGTTATTTAAAATAATTCATCGTATAGTAATTAAAATCAATGTTTATTTTATAATGCGGTGTTTAGTTGATTTTTGCACTGGCATTGTAAAATAAATTTCATTTCTAGGTTTGGGTAGGAAATAGAATGTAAGTGTAATCAGTTTTTTTTTGTTTGTTTGTTTTTAAGTTCCTGGGTATTTTTTTTTTGAAGGTGGTTTTTTTTATTTAAAAATAATTTATTATAGCTTAATTTTTCAATTTTTAAGCAAGTGTTTGTTTTGTGAGCGGAATGACTTTTTTGTCAACCAAGATTTTGGACTTCGTGAATAAATTATAATGCGTGAAATAATTTGTAAAATCATTGCAGTTTTATTAGTTTGAAAACAAAATCGTAAAAATTGCAATTTTCATGGAATTTTCAAATATACTTAAAGAAAAATAGTTAAAGTGAGTAAAATACATGATCTTAGTGTAAAATGATACGCTGGATTCAAATATGTAAACAGTTTTTCTCCATCACCCACAGATATTTTGTAACACTAGACTGAATTTCGAAAGAAATACGCATATTCACAATCATGTTTAATGCTAACATAATGATCAAAAACTTAGCTACTGTTCATTTCCTTATATATTTGCCATTAGGAACATCCCTATTAAGGGTATAGCATTAATCAGCAAGCGTTTATTCACACAATGGGGGGCTTTCCATAGATGTGTGTTTTCAGTTTTACACCAATAATACGCAGAAATTCTGGTTTAAGTATTCAAACTCAGCACCAGTGCTACAAAAACTTTACAAAGTTTTTGAAAAGACTTAATTAAAAAAGTCCTTTTCAAAGTGAAGTGGTTGCTTCGTGAGCAAAAAGCTTCCCGCCAAACAAGATAAACATTTTAAAAGATCTATCCATATTTCTGAGGAGTTGAAGGTGAGGGGAGGTTCTAATGGAAGTAGCTGTGATGAAAAAAGAGAAAAGGGAGAATGATAGTTTGGCAGATACTTGGCGAGCAAACTAGATATCATAACTTTTTATGGCTGAGGTTTTTTGGGTTTAGGGTGCAGGTTTTCTTTTTTGTGCGGAAAAGTTAAAGGTTTTCTTGGCGGGGAAATTTTTACAACAGGGTTGTTTTTGATGAGATTCTGATTACCGTTTATATTTTATGTATATACCTTATGATTCCAGGTCATTTCCATTCCTAATTAATCATTTTCCGGATTAGTTATGTATGACCTAATCTGGAAAATCACCAGTCATCATATACATAACTTTTATGACTGAGGTTTTTTGGGTTTAGGGTGCAGGTTTTCTTTTTTGTGCGGAAAAGTTAAAGGTTTTCTTGGCGGCGAAATTTTTACAACAGGGTTGTTTTTGATGAGATTCTGATTACCGTTTATATTTTATGTATATACCTTATGATTCCAGGTCATTTCCATTCCTAATTAATCATTTTCCGGATTAGTTATATATGACCTAATCTGGAAAATCACCAGTCATAATATACGTGACGGATTTGAATTTTTCTTCATTCATATAAAGTTTTATAACTGTCTTGTTTATTAAATTTCAGTTAAGTTCACTTGACATTTAGCTTTGATTTTGTATTTAATTTAACTTGTTACTTAATTTAACTTTGCACTTAATTTAACTTTAAGTTTAATTTGACTTAACACAAAACGCTTAGCAGAATAAAACATGCTTCTTGTTTTGCCATAATGGCTTAAGCTGAAAAAGGAATGCCAAATCAAAGCACTTATCTGTTTGTCAAACGTAACTAAAAAATATCATTTATAAATAAGGTTACTGAATTTTAATCAATGTAACAATAAAATAATGTTGTTTCGAACGAGTTTCATTGTTGATGACGTCAGTGATTTTGGCTATTATATATATGAATATTCGCGTTCATTAACACGGTACATGAAATTAGGAGTACATTTTAGGTCATGTGTCATATTTCGGTTGCATGCTGCCTCTGATTTTGGGGGTTGGGGAGATAGGGGCAGGGGACCCTGGTCCTTTCCAATGGAAAAATTAATTTTCCTATTTCATTTATTATTACTTCTAATTGACTGCTCTACAACGTAAACAATTTTTTTTTCCGTAAGCACAAAGCATAAAAGCATTTTTGTTTGCTGAAGAAGTAATAATGGTGGGAGAGGCAGAATACCTTTAACTCACTGCTTTAGTATTCAAGGGAATGTAACATCGCGATTTGTCCATTAACTTTTTGATGGAATCAGTAATTAACATTTTCAAAAAATATGTAGACGTACCTAGAAGAGTCATCTCGGTCCAGGGAACTATTTGCGAAATAATAGGTTTCTTTTGAGGCTTAAAAAAAATGCCAAATAAAAGAAATTACATGGTAGTTTTTTTGGCAAAAAAAAAAAAAAAAAAAAAAGCAGTATTAAAATTAAAATGATATTTCAAGGTTTTAAGAACCAAGCAGCAACTGCTTTAAAATTCGCAAAGAAATAGTTTCTGAATTCTTCAATAAAACTTGTGGAGCTATGATTTTCTTAATTACATTATATTTCATAGTTAAAATATACATTAATTTATAAAGACTCTGCGAAATATGAGCATACTTAATAACCTTGCCCTCATGTTATAATCGTTATGACAATGATCCTAATTATAATCGCCCATTTTATAGTATATCCATGAAATTATACAGGGCTTAGTATTTAATTGACTTGAAATGTTAAAAGATATTTTACATCCACATTCGAAATATATTAAGGCATAATTTTTATGTACTTAAAAGTAGATTAATTGGTCTTAAAGGAACCTGCAAAAACGCTTTGCACTTTTCAATTTCTAGGGCCCCTGCCGATCCAAAAATTATTTCTGTATCCACCCCTGATTACATGCTAAACACGTGCTTTCTGTGGTTTGGTTTGGTTCTTGAAGCACTTTTTTCATCTTGGAGGCTACCTACTGATAATACACTAAAATCCGGCTGTTGTTAATTTTCTTTACATCCGTGGGAGGTCTGCTGAATCTGGATGTCAATCAACAAAATGGAATTCATCGCTCATTTGGCGTACGGTATTAGTTTTTAATTCTCGTGGTCATTAATGGCGGATAACGGGCCTTGATTCTCAAATTTCGACTTCAAGGATTAGCTGCGGGGTGTCCCTATTGTCGGGTTCCACACAATAGATAGCGAAGATCGGTTTGCTGGACTTCATGCACCCAAACGAGATCGAACAGCATTATTCAATTTTATCTACCAGTCAAAAGAGCATTTTAAGTTATAACTATCAGAACACATACCTCTCGTTTGGGGTAAAATTCAACTAGTGTGTATCATGTGCTTGGGCTGGAAAGCTATGATATCAGCAGCTTTCTGCGCAAGAAAGTAAAATGAGAAAGTGTATAATGCATCGTCATTCACTTGCGCCATGGCTACTTGTGTTAAAAGCGGGGGAAGGGGCGGAGCATCGTTATGGTGAGTGTGACGAATAGGCATTGCTGTCATTCTTGAGTTGGTTTTTTTGAGAGATAGACGGCATAATAAAATATTAGGAACTGGATGCGTTCCGTTAGTTGATAAGCGGGAACTAACCAAAGCAGTAATATCATCAGACTTAAGGCTCCTATATAAGGGGAGCTGACTTATCCGACATTTTGGTTCCAAAATTATCGGGCGAAAAAAATAAACATTTGTACAAAAGCCTCATTGCAGAAAACTGGTGTCCAAACTTTAGGTGTGTTGCCCGATTGATGTTTGATTATTTTATTCTGTGGATGAATACAATTTAATTAATACAAATTAAAAACAAATAAGGTATGAAAATGAGGTTTACTACCGTAAACATTTCCCGGTACATTTTAGCTGAATTTGTAAACGAAGTTATCTTTCAAAATTTACCTAAAGTGACATTTTACTCAACTTATCATCAATTATTTTACGACTTAGCAACCAGCGAATATTATGACGTATTTATAAATACTAGAAACGAGGTTGGACCCAATTCTGTCTTGGAACCAAAATGTCGGATAAGTCAGCCTGTCTTTTTCAAGGGGCTCTAATCAGACTAAAAAAGAAAGTTTAAAACTATTGCCATCTAGTGTGAAAACCAAGAATTATCTATACGTGATTTTTTTCCTTTGCTCGCTTCGTATATTCCTTTTTTTTCCAAATAAATTTTAATCCTCTAATATTCTCAAGTAGTATTATCACGCAAAGAAAAGCACCCTTTTCTCACAGAGCGTGTTTTTTATACAGCATAACATGATTATTCTAAGAATACAAAACTTCATTTTTCTTGATTTCAAGTTCTGCTTTCTAGAAGAAATACCAAATTCAGGAAATGAACTAATTTGTTCATTTTTTTAAATTTTCCAAATTACATCAAGTGGTTTTTCTGGTTTGATTATTAAAATTAATGTTTCTGAGTAACGCTTATATTTATCTTCGTCATCACAATTGCTTTCAATAGGTTGTTTTCTTCTCCCAGCATAATATGTACGTTTTTCTTAACAATCACAAATAGCTTTTTGTCCTCACCTGTTTAATGTTAATGTTGTTCTGATTTTTCAGATTTTTTGTGACGTCAGTTTTTTTTTAAATATTTATTTAGAGGGAGAATTTTCGTTGTCATAGTTTGAAATTCTTAGCTGTTGATTTAACTTATACTTTTTTCAGGGCTTTTCTCGAGCACACTTTATTTGAAAAAAAAAAAGAAAAAGTTGGAAAACAGAAACCCGACTTCGGCAAAAAGACCTTAAAGGTGTGAAACAAGGCCGATGCTGTTTGATATCATCGTCGTATTGTGTAGTAGGGTGTATTGAAAAAAAAAATTTTCGAAATTCAATTTGTCAAGTTGATAAAAAGTTGCCCCTACCGACTCACATCTTGAATAAAAATTTTTTATCCGAATCAAAAAATATTTAATTGTTCCGCAAGACCGGCCTAATGTGTGTTTATAATTTTCTACAAAATATCAGTTTTTTTCTTTTCTTTTCTTTTCTTTTTTTTTTTTTTTTGAATGACAAAAAAATGTTGAAATTTTTTCAAGTTGAAAATTATGAGTAAAAAAGCCGGGAGTTATCTATAAGTAAATGGTTTGGCTCTTATGCGGCATTTAGGTTTCCGCATACTATGCAAAAATAAAGATATTTTAAAGTTCAAAATAGAATTTCCGATACAAATTAATTAGCTGCTATCTTATTTTATTTTATTTTTTGCAAATATTGATGCAAACATTTCTTTGCGAATAAAGAGTTTTTGATGCATTTCTTTTGTTTAAAAGAAATTTTTTTTTTTGAGTTTATTGTCCGATTATATTGTAAGATTAGTTTTGTGACGTAAATTACAAAAAAAAAAAAAGGTTATATAAAATTCTTGCAAACATCGTTTTCATTTTAGTACATAGAAGTATGTCATTACTAGAATTCAGTACAAAAAACTAAACACCAAAATCAAAGTAGAATATTATGCATATTATCATATTATATAAAGTTTTCCATACTTCTGTTTTTCAACAGCTCTAAAAGGATGAGTGAGTTTTGCAGGAGGCCTTTTCAGCACACCATGTGTAGTGTACTGAAAATTCACATAATAATAAGCTAATATCGTTTGGTACATAAAACTGTGCCCTTCGCTTTTATTCGTATGAGTTGGGTTGGGAAGGGATTTTTGCCCCAAAAGTAATGCGATTGAAGAAAACGCAGACTGTGGATCTACAGCAGTTAGTTTTACAGAAATTAAATAATTGTGGACGTTTAACAAAAGATCGCCACAAACCTCATGACCTTCTAATATTTTTTCTAATATTTTTCTTTTCTTATGAGAGTCATGCTTGGCTTTTGCTCAAGAACTGCAAAATTTCGGACAATCACGATGTCTTTGATTTTTGTAGTGCTGTTTCCAATCTCACTACATTAACGTTGGTCATTCTATCAGTGTATTTGATTTATCACAGCAGGGGGTGAACGCTGATTGGTTTCACCAAGTCAGTCTCAGTAAAAGTTTATAAATAACTTCTCTAATTTTACCTCGCACTCAAAAGAGACATTCAAAAACTAAAGCCGCTAAACGTCCTGCGAGTCATTCTGTGTTTTCTGTCGACTGTTTGCAAAATATTGCAGATCAGTCAGCTAATTCATAAAAAATAATTTTCAAGGTAACACCCTTATTTATATTTCCAGTTTCACGGTGACAAGGACATCGCCAGAACTTTCTACAGGTTCGAAAAGATAAATCATGATAGTGTTTTCATTGCTTTCTTCTTCGGAGAAAAATATTGTGCATTTTTAGAAAGTTAAACGATTTTGAGAGTTTTCCTTAAGCTTACTGAAGCGTTCCGACATTGTATTCTGGCTACTCTAGCGGGTTTTGAAACACGTACTGCACCTTCTCAATTTTTTCTAAAGCACAAATTTCTGGGTTTTAAACAACAGTGACCGGGTTTTGGAAAACGTTTATAATTTTTACGCATTATCTCAATTTCTGAACATATGAAACTGCAATCTCGAATGATAATACAAATTCATTTTCATCGTTCATCATATGAGACACAAAGTTTTTCCTGCTCTTCTTACAGAAATACGAGGAAAGTGATTCAAACTTCAAATGATGCTTCTTAAAATATTCGTTTTATGAGCGTAAAAGTTGGAAAACTTATGCATAGAAAATCTTTGCGGGATTAGAAACCCTGTTTCTAACCAAGTCAGCCTTGTAAAACGCTTTTTTTTTTTTTTTTGTATGAAAACCACGTAAGTTTAGAATAAATGCGGGAGACCCATATATATTGTTTATGATAATTTTTTCTCCCTCCCTTTTTTCTCCGACTTCGCTGTGTTTTTCGGGCAACCAAACTTTCGAGCCATAGACAGACACAACTTGTCGTGTCAGTTTCTTAAATACAAAGAAAAAATATTTTTAGATTTAATATCATCCATTTTTAAGTGTATATAGAACAAAGATGGAATTCGGTCTTTAAAGTGAAAAATCGAATTGGTCAATAGTCGTAAATATCGTAACGCGTAAGATCGAAACCGTGTTATAGAAATCCCGAGTCATACGAGGGACGCCTATATTGGACGTACATCAAATGCGTTTTGCTCTCATATGTGATATTGGTTTATTGGATTCAACATCTTTGTCGGACTACTGGTCCTAGTCCATATAAACGAGGTCATACAGTACTTTTTTAATTTTATCTACCAGTAAAAAGAGCTTTTTAGCTACTATAATTGTCAAACACAAAAATATATATGATCTGTATCTGTATCCGACCGTCCTCTCTTTACATCATATGTCATGTGCTTAGGCTGGGAAGCTGCGATTTCAACAGCTTTCTGCGCAAGAAAGGGAAATGAGAATGCGGATAATGCATCATCATTCACTTGCGCCATGGCTACTTGTGTTACTTGCGGGGGAAGGGGCGGAGCATCGTTATGGTGAGTGTGACGAATAGGCATTGGTGTCATTCTTGAGTTGGTTTGTTTCAGAGATTGCAGGCATAATAAAATATTAGGAACTGGATGCTTTCCGTTAGCAGAGATAAGCAGGAACTAACTCTTCTTTATCAATATCTTTCTTTTTCTGTACTAATAATAAAGCTGAAAGTTTCTCTGCCAGGATATCTCTCTGTCATGATCTCTGTTAACACGCACAGCGTCTAGACCGTTCTGCTGATTTTCATGAAATTTGGCAAAGAATTAGTTTGTAGCATGGGGGTATGCACCTTTAAGCGATTTTTCAAAAATCCGATTTTGTTCTTTTTCTATTCCAATTTTAAGAACATTTTCACGAGCAAAATTATCATAAGAGGGACGAGTGAATTAACAAGCTACAATAACTTGGAACCGTAACGTGGGCAAGCCAATTGACGAGAAATTCATCATGCATTATTTGTAAATATAGAGGGGAACCAAAAGACCTTTTAATTTTCTACCACGGGCGAAGCCATGTGGGTGCCACTAGTCATAAATACAGACCCCTGACCGAGAGATAAGAAATAGCCAAATGTTTTTTTTTTTCTACTTGCATTTATTACTCTGCTTCTGTATGGACATTTAAACTATGATTTTTATATATATTTATCCAAGAACATTCTTCATCACACTTATTTTTACCCGTTTCACGTATCATCTAGTTACTCATGCAGAACATTAATGCGAATTCCGTAGCATAATATTCCACATGATGCGAATTCCATAAAGTTCAGCAAAGCTAAACCCACGCTGTTTGATACAAACAATGTAACTACTACTTCTTGGCGCGAATCTAAATACGAAAAAATTCTTTTCTCCTTGAGTTTTTTTCCCCAAAGAATTGCCCTCAAAACCCATTTCCCGAAAATTTCCCCAGAGAGCACCAGATTCCCCAAAATGGGGAAATTTCCCCCAATCTGGCAACACTGCATACAATCCATGGTCAAACAGTATGTTTCGTGTCTGCTGTAATTTGCAAATTTGTGCTTCTTCTAACGTTTTTTGTCTTACCTTACTGGTCCTAGTCTATATAAACGAGATCATGCAGCACTTTTTTAATTCTATCTACCAGTAAAAAAAAGCCTTCTAGATACTATTAGAATCAAAACACATATTCCTCGTTGGTCAATATTTTTATATTAACTGTCATGTGCTTGGGCTGGAAGCTGTGATTTCAACAGCTTTCTGCGCAAGAAAGGGAAATGAGAAAGTGGATTACTGCATCGTCAATCACCTGCGCTATGGCTACTTGTGTTACTTGCAGGGGAACGGGTGGTGCATCGTCATGATGAGTTCGACGAATAGGCATTGCTGTCGTTCTTGGGTTGGGTTGTTTCAGAGATTGAAGGCATAATAAAATATTACGAACTGGATGCTTTTCCGTTATTCATAAGTAGAAGCTAATCAAGGCTGTAAGTAATATCATCAGACTTAAATAAGAAAGTTTCAAACTATTGCCATCTAGTGTGAGAAAAAAGAACTATCTATATGTGATTTTTTTTTTTTTCATTTGCTCGTTTCGTATATTCCATTTGTTTCAAAATAAATTCTTATCCTCTAATATTCTCAAGTTCGATTATTACGCAATGAAAAGTGCCGTTTCTCGCAGTATGTGGTTTTTACACAACATAGCATGATTTTTTACACGCACACGAAACTTCATTTTTCTTCATTTCACGTTCTGCTTTCTAGAAGAAATACCAAATTCAGGAAATGAACTAATTTATTCATTTTTTTAATTCCCCAAATTATATTAAGTGGTTTTTCTGGTTTGATTATTAAAATTAATGTTTCTGGGTAACGCTTATATTTATCTTGGTCATCACAATTGCTTTCAATAGGTATTTTTCTTCTTCCAGCATGATATGTGCGTTTTTCTTAACAATCACATATAGCTTTTTGTCCTCCCTTTTTTCAATTTTCGAGTTTCTGTGATTTTTCAGATTTCCTAAGGCCTTTTTTTTTTTTTTTTTGCATAGTTAGAAATTCTCAGCGGTTTGATCTAACTCATACTTTTTTCAGGGCTTTTCTCGAGCACACTTTATTTGAAAAAAAAAAAAAAAAGTTTAAAAAAATAAAACCCGACTTCAGCAAAAAGCACTTAAAGCACTGCCTTTGAAACAAGGCATCATCGTCATATTGAGCAGTAGGGTGTATCGTAAGAAACATTTTTCGAAATTCAATTTGTAAAGTTGAAAAAAAGTTGCCCCTTCGGACTCCAGATCTGAAGGTTGCGTGTTCAGATCAGGTCCGGGTCACCACGGTTTAAACCAATTGGTTTAAAAAAAAAAAAAACCATGCGGTTTTTTTTTAAAAAATGTTTTTTTTTTTTTTTTAAGCCAAAAAAAAAAAAAAAATCCATTTTACAGGTTTACAATGATTTACCCACACATATTGAAAAATGTAAAATTCCCTTTATGCTAAGTTCCTAGCTAAGTTGCAGAGATAAATACTAAAATTTCAAAGTTGCTTCTTCAAAATGTATTACAAGCTTTAATCGAAAAAAAATATTAATATATATGTTTTATTTCATATATGTGCCATAAAGCAGATTAAATCAATCAACTTCCACCATTATGCTTAATTTGCATGATTAGTTAAGATTTACTAAGGATTGAATCTTTTATTGTAGAGGCAATCCATTATATTACTAACTCCTGTTGCAGGGGTGTGACATTTTTGCCCATTTATTTGCGTTTTCCTGGAATTTTAACTTTGACTTGTAAGGTAATCAACAGTCTAACTTAATTGTTTGCACCTAAAAATTAAGATTTGTTCTCCAGGTGAACACAGATAATATATTTTGAATCAAATTAAAAAAATAGTTTATACTTCATATTATGATACATAATAGTTCCTCATATTATAATGTAGGAAGATTAAAAGACAAATTTTTAAATTCCCAGAACAAAATGCAAATGTATGTGTAAAAATTGAGTGGGAAATATATAAATCTTCACATATAAACTACACTCTCCATTGGTGTTTTTTTTTTTTTTTTTTTGATTCAGTGTGCTCAAAAGATTTTGATTGGCTATACACCTATGCTGCTTTATGACTATTGGGTGCAGATAATTCCTAATCCCCCCCCCCCTTTTGTTCATTAGAATTGGGATTTTGGTATTTGCTTTGCCTTAGCTAACCTGCGCAGTTTACAAAAGTTACTTACTCATAATGTTTTAAAAAGAATGTCTAATTCTGGTAGAAAAAAAGACCTAATCTGGTTGCAGACGGTTTGCATTGCATTTTTCAAATTCTTTTTCCTGGCTTTTCCACCACTCAGTCACTGTTGCAGAAGATATAACGGTTTTTGGCAAAAAAAATTTCTTGAAAT